>NC_083772.1:8758871-8788871 GCF_963514075.1 Conger conger
TGGGCTGAAGAGATAAACATTCACTTTTTTATGGGTCACCCCAACCAAGGCCACTCCGTCTGCTTATTACAAGGCCCTTAAAAACTCTCCCGTACTCTGAATCACTGAAAAAAAGACCTCGTCTGCTATCTCTGCCCTGCTCTCTGTTTGAAACGGTCGTATCTTTAGATTCTGTCAGAAAAGCGTCAGCAAGCAGGCACCCTCCTCCAAAGTGCACGCAGTCTGCCAAAAGGCTCATTTTCAAATCTTAGAGATTCCTGGAGAGTAACATACTGGGATGGCCATGCTTCAGAAACGGGGTCTACAGTCAGTTCTGTCTCAGCAGATACCAGTGAGACTTCTGCATGCGTTTTGTAGGAATTTCAAAGTAGGAAGTGGTAGTGCAGTAGCTGTTTGAGTCTTGCCTGCAATTAAGATGATTGCAAACATTCACAATTTCTCCTCCGTTGAAATCAGCGTATTGTCAGTTAACTCAGCGCCGTAGGAACACACAGTGAACACCTTGTTCCTACTCCATCATTGTATACCTGTTTGGAGAGGCCTGCTGTGTGATACAGTGGTCTCGGCACTTAAGAGGAGCTCTTAAAATAAGACCCAGTCTTGTGGGACTCATCCATTCCTTTCACAGGAGACTTCTCTGGATAATTGTTCCCTCTAAGCAACTTTGCTCCTGGCTTCATATTTCTTTTCTTTTCAGTTTTCAAAATTTCCCTTTTTTTGAAAGAGACTACGTGACCTCCCCGCGGAAGTCAAGCGGGTGCAGATCAAAGACTGGCTTCTGCCGTCCGCAGATTTACTGCCTGTCCCCTCGTGCCCTTCCCCCGAGGAACGGCCCCTGACGTGACATCACTCAAGCAGTATCACAGATCTGTGGGGCGCTTCTCTTCGTCCCCATGTGCGCAGAAACAAATCGAATAACACCCCCCGTTCTGTAGAACATCACACTCGCGGCGAAGAGGGGCGACCGTGTTTACACGTCCCGTCTTTTCTGTTTCAGCGGACAAACGTGACGAGACGCAGGCCAGAGCGCTGTTAGCAGCTGCTGTCCGGAGAGCGGGGGATATATCCCAAACGGTCCCGTGGCGTTAGGCACCAGGCCAGCCCCTCTCAGGCAACAGGCTGCGCGGCTGTCTCTGACACGGCCAGCCTGTGAGGGGCGTCTGCTGCCGCTCGCAGGCCCGCCAATGTGTGTGTGTGTGTGTGTGTGAGTGTGTGTGCGTGTGTGTGTGTGTGTGAGTGTGTGTGAGTGTGTGTGCGTGTGTGTGTGTGTGTGAGTGTGTGTGAGTGTGTGTGTGAGTGTGTGAGTGTGTGTGTGTGAGTGTGTGTGTGAGTGTGTGAGAGTGTGTGTGTGTGAGTGTGTGTGAGTGAGTGTGTTTGTGTGTGTGTGAGTGTGTGTGAGTGTGTGTGCGTGTGTGTGTGTGAGTGAGTGTGTTTGTGTGTGTGTGAGTGTGTGTGAGTGTGTGTGTGTGTGTGTGTGTGTGTGAGTGTGTGAGTGTGTGTGTGTGAGTGTGTGTGTGTGTGTGTGTGCGTGTGTGTGAGTGTGATGCATCTGCTGCCTGCCCACTGTCCGCTCACCCGCCAACGGGACCGCTAGCCCCAGACACCTACGCACTGGGAAACATTCTGCTGTGTTGGAGAGAGGAACGCGTGTGTGTGTGCGCGTGTGTGTTTGTGTGCGTGTGCATGTGCGTATATACACCGAATGAGCATTTTATTAGGTATTTATTAGTTTAGTCTTCTGCTGCTGTAGCCTATCCACTAAGAGGTTTGACACATTGAGATGCTTCTGCATACCACTGTTGTAATGTGTGGATATTTGCGTTACTGTCATCATCCTGTCAGCTTCGACCAGTCTGACCCTTCTCCTCTGACCTCTCTCACTAACAATGCATTTCTGCCCGCCTACTCACTACGTGTGTTTTGTTTTCCACACCATTCTCTGCAAACTCCAGAGACTGTTGTGTGTCAAAGAATCCCAGGAAATCGCCTGAGATACTCAATCCACCCTGTCTGGCACCAACAATCATTCCACAGTCAAAGTCACTTTGATCACATTTGTCCCCCATTCTGACATTTGGTCTGAAAAGCAGCTGAACCTCTTGACCATGTCTGCATGCTTTCATGCATTTAGCTGCTGCCACATGATTGGCTGATTCAATATTTGCATTAACAAACTGGTGTACAGGTCTACCTAATAAAGTGACCGCTGAGAGTATACTTTTTAAAAGAACTCCACATTTTCCCTGCTTCATCCTCAAGCAAGGCCACTCTAATTCCGTTTGTTTTAAAGGGTCTTAAAACTTTACACTCCGATTGCGATGTGCTGCTTCACTGAACCCAGCCGTGTGCACTTTTGCCAATTGGACAGGCCGGGCATCTCTTTAAGCCAGTCACATGACTGCAGTGTCCTCAGAAACAGTGGCAAAGCCCACGCCTTCTCTCACTCAGTCCTGCGTGACGCAAGAGCCGCGCACCGTGCGCTGGATCTCCTGCTCCTACTGAGCATAAACAGACGAAGCTTACGGCCATGAGATCACGGATGTGTGATGAGAATGTTCTTAACCGAACCTGATGTCGCTGATGTAACTGCCGCTAACTGAAAGCAGTGCGGTGTTCTAGAACACTGATTTTGAAAAAAAAAAACCTACTCTTCAAAGGGCTCAAATATTTGAATACGCTCTTTCATGACAGAACAATGAAGAGTGAGAGTTACACAGCAGCTGCCCAAGGGGCTCCTGTTATCTGTGATTGTGAACGGTAAAGTGTCAGGATTAAAGGGTGGATTTCTCTCTCCTTCGCTCAGAGATAAGAAACGGAATCCCAACTGCTTCACCTGCCACGTCAGGGTTCCCAGGTAGGGGGGGGGGGGGTACGGAACGGGGAAACCAGGCCCGGCCCTCCCCTCTCCCAGTCTGAACAACCCCACTGCATCTGCACACAGGAGCGGCCATCTTTGTTTCCGTGTTTATGGAGGAAGTGATCGGACGCTGTGGCGGTTCCAGAGCCGGGTCAGGGCCGGCGAGGTAGCGGATCGATTCAGCACACAAATCCCTCAGACGCCCCTGCACCGTACCGTACTCTGCTGGGCTGAAGAGATAAACATTCACTTTTTTATGGGTCACCCCAACCAAGGCCACTCCGTCTGCTTATTACAAGGCCCTTAAAAACTCTCCCGTACTCTGAATCACTGAAAAAAAGACCTCGTCTGCTATCTCTGCCCTGCTCTCTGTTTGAAACGGTCGTATCTTTAGATTCTGTCAGAAAAGCGTCAGCAAGCAGGCACCCTCCTCCAAAGTGCACGCAGTCTGCCAAAAGGCTCATTTTCAAATCTTAGAGATTCCTGGAGAGTAACATACTGGGATGGCCATGCTTCAGAAACGGGGTCTACAGTCAGTTCTGTCTCAGCAGATACCAGTGAGACTTCTGCATGCGTTTTGTAGGAATTTCAAAGTAGGAAGTGGTAGTGCAGTAGCTGTTTGAGTCTTGCCTGCAATTAAGATGATTGCAAACATTCACAATTTCTCCTCCGTTGAAATCAGCGTATTGTCAGTTAACTCAGCGCCGTAGGAACACACAGTGAACACCTTGTTCCTACTCCATCATTGTATACCTGTTTGGAGAGGCCTGCTGTGTGATACAGTGGTCTCGGCACTTAAGAGGAGCTCTTAAAATAAGACCCAGTCTTGTGGGACTCATCCATTCCTTTCACAGGAGACTTCTCTGGATAATTGTTCCCTCTAAGCAACTTTGCTCCTGGCTTCATATTTCTTTTCTTTTCAGTTTTCAAAATTTCCCTTTTTTTGAAAGAGACTACGTGAGTGTGTGTGTGAGTGTGTGTGTGTGTGTGAGTGTGTGTGTGAGTGTGTGAGTGTGTGTGTGTGAGTGTGTGTGTGAGTGTGTGAGAGTGTGTGTGTGTGTGAGTGTGTGTGAGTGAGTGTGTTTGTGTGTGTGTGAGTGTGTGTGAGTGTGTGTGCGTGTGTGTGTGTGAGTGAGTGTGTTTGTGTGTGTGTGAGTGTGTGTGAGTGTGTGTGTGTGTGTGTGTGTGTGTGAGTGTGTGAGTGTGTGTGTGTGAGTGTGTGTGTGTGTGTGTGTGCGTGTGTGTGAGTGTGATGCATCTGCTGCCTGCCCACTGTCCGCTCACCCGCCAACGGGACCGCTAGCCCCAGACACCTACGCACTGGGAAACATTCTGCTGTGTTGGAGAGAGGAACGCGTGTGTGTGTGCGCGTGTGTGTTTGTGTGCGTGTGCATGTGCGTATATACACCGAATGAGCATTTTATTAGGTATTTATTAGTTTAGTCTTCTGCTGCTGTAGCCTATCCACTAAGAGGTTTGACACATTGAGATGCTTCTGCATACCACTGTTGTAATGTGTGGATATTTGCGTTACTGTCATCATCCTGTCAGCTTCGACCAGTCTGACCCTTCTCCTCTGACCTCTCTCACTAACAATGCATTTCTGCCCGCCTACTCACTACGTGTGTTTTGTTTTCCACACCATTCTCTGCAAACTCCAGAGACTGTTGTGTGTCAAAGAATCCCAGGAAATCGCCTGAGATACTCAATCCACCCTGTCTGGCACCAACAATCATTCCACAGTCAAAGTCACTTTGATCACATTTGTCCCCCATTCTGACATTTGGTCTGAAAAGCAGCTGAACCTCTTGACCATGTCTGCATGCTTTCATGCATTTAGCTGCTGCCACATGATTGGCTGATTCAATATTTGCATTAACAAACTGGTGTACAGGTCTACCTAATAAAGTGACCGCTGAGAGTATACTTTTTAAAAGAACTCCACATTTTCCCTGCTTCATCCTCAAGCAAGGCCACTCTAATTCCGTTTGTTTTAAAGGGTCTTAAAACTTTACACTCCGATTGCGATGTGCTGCTTCACTGAACCCAGCCGTGTGCACTTTTGCCAATTGGACAGGCCGGGCATCTCTTTAAGCCAGTCACATGACTGCAGTGTCCTCAGAAACAGTGGCAAAGCACAGGTTATGACATCACCTTTCCACTGAGGAGCTCGCCTAAAGGCTGATTTATGCCTGTGGCACGACCCTTGCGAGTGTCGTATGACAAAAGTGACGCAGAGCAGTCATACTTTGTTGTGCAGCGTTGATTGGACAGCCAGATGGAACACTGGAATTCATTGCCATGGATAGGCTATGTTTTCAACAACGTAAACATCAGCTGTTTGGCATCTTGTTGCCTTACAGACAACAGAACCGTCATCAAAGACCTTCCCCGAAGTATAAACGCGACACTTTCATTTTCTTCATGCGACACTTGGTGCAAGGGTCGTATGAGGAGTATAAATCGGGCTTCAGAAATGTTTCCCTCAGAACAGTGGAGCAGTGCAGATTATGACATCACTCTTATCACCTTTCCACGGTTTGACAGAGTGCGTCTAAGAAATGTGTCCCCCAGAACTCTTATGATTTAGCCAGGTTCCCCCGCACTCTGCTGCAGTTTCCACCATCCCTCCATCAATATTTTATTGGAAGAGGAGCGAGAGAAACAGGGCCGAGCCTTTAAACCCAGGGATGCAGAGTGCAGCCCCATTAAATCCACACTCAATTACAGACCAACTGCCTGCGTCTGAACGGTATATTCAATCTAATCAGCGGAAGATTCCGGAGACAAAAAAACTGCACCGGGGAGCGTCGTAAATGTCGAATCGACGCAAGAATAATCCATCCCCCAAAAAACATGCAACAATTTCAGTAACTGCGTATCGACAGGCCTCATTTTTTCCAATGTTGTTTTCCCTCTTATGCAAATAGGAAACAGTCAGCGGACTCGGCCTTTAATCTCTTCCAGGGCTTTTACAAGGCTGAGAGCCGGTATGCTCAGCGCATTCCTGGGACGGAGGCCAGCGAATATCATAAAAAGCCTGCAGTGACACCACGGATGGAGAGTTAAGGACAGTCTTAATAGTCTTGGCTTTCCCTCCCTCTCTCTCTCTCTCTCCCTCCCGCCATCCGTCCATCCCTCCATCCATCCTTCTCTGCTCCCTGTTCTCAGATGATGCAATGGCCTGTCTTTCATCTGGTCTTAGCAGCTGGGGCTGATTAAGGCACAAGCCCATTTCAGGAGGGAGGGAGGGAGGGAGGGGGAGAGAGAGCGCTGAAGACCTGGGAAAGCTGATGGCCAAAGCAGAGAGCCTGGAAGGTTCCAGAAGTGAGGTGTATTTATGTGTGAAGATAAATCAAAGGTGACCCACCGTGCCTCCATAAAATAATCAGACCGTATAAACAAATAAAGGCGGCACATCGAGGCACATGCAGGCGTACAAATACATGGAATCATATGCTTGTACGCACACACGGATACACACACACACACACACACACACACCCACACACACAGTCCCCCTCACACAGAGAGACACACACACACACACACACATAAATGCACACATGCGCACACACACACACACACACACACACACTCCCCCTCACACAGAGACACACACAAATGCACATATGCACACACACACACCCACACACACAGTCCCCCTCACACAGAGAGACACACACACACACACACTCCACCTCACACAGACACACACACACACACACACACATTCCCCCTCACACAGACACACAGACATACACACACTCCACCACACAGACACACACACACACACACACACTCCCCCTCACACAGACACACAGACACACACACACTCCACCACACACACACACACACACACACTCCCCCTCACACAGACACACAGACACACACACACTCCACCACACACACACACACACACACTCCCCCTCACACAGACACACAGACACACACACTCCACCACACACACACACACACACACACACTCCTCCTCAGACCCCTTTATGAGGATGGGTAATGAACCGTACAGCCATTACGCAGAAGCATGGAGAAAAGTGGCCTTTGTTGGATTTTTATCTTTAAAACAAATGTTGGAAGTAGCGTAGAACGCTTAGGCAAGTTCCAATTGTGCGAACAGCCGTTCACTGTACAGCGACCGAGACTGAAACAAACAGGGCGACTGACTGACTCTGCACCTGACTGAGCTGCTCGCTCTCAGCGCAGAACAGGATCCCTGGAGGTGAACGCCCCCGGCGTTTGATCTGTGGCTCTCGCTCACGATGTGGTTCAGGGGATGAAATGCTACAGTTTAAACAGTTTATAATTTAGACCCAAATGCGGTGCAGCCAGCGGCTAGGAGGGGGTCCTCACAATGACCTCACCGGCACGTACCCCGCTGGCTGTAATTGCTGGAGGATACAGACCGAGGGCCAGGCCTCGACCTGTGAAGGCTCCTCCAAAGTGCACAGCGCTGTACCACAGGCAAAATTCCTCCCGCAATATTTCAGGGAAATTTCACTTTGGTCAGAAAAATAAATAGGCCAAAAAAGCTCGCTGGTATGCCTTAGCAGGCCGCAAAATATGCACTCCCCGTGTACTCCTCAGTGGCCCGAAGCGCGCAAAAAGCCTCTGGACATTTGTTGCTGATTTGACCGTAGTCAATTTTCTTTTTGTCCGTTTCTTTTAAAAAAACGAGTGAATAGATCTTAGATTGTTTTCCCAAGCTTCTCACTACTGCAGCCAGTGAAGGAAAAACCTCCAGAGAAAATGAGGGCGCGTTTGGTGCAGAGCCGTTTCATATGGCAGGCTGAAGCGCAGATGTGGACACTGGGGCTCGGAGAGGAACGGGGAGCCTGTAGTCTGCTCGGGTATAATATTTCCATGGGCTGTAAATTGTCAGTTATTATATAGCTTAGGCAGTCTCACATGTGGTCTATATTATTAATCTCAACGTTTATCTCTCAGGAGTCGCTCTGCGAAAGGGGCTGATGGTGCACATTTTCAAAAAAAGCAGTTTAACCGCTTTAAACAGAAAGAGCGCTTAAACGCAGACATGGGAGCCGTTGGCCCTCAGCGTTCACGCGTGCGTGGGCGAAAACAGTATTTTACCGCTTTTATTCGATGTTTGTAGATAATGTGATTGTTTATTTGGTGTTGTTGTAAAGGGATTTTAAGACGCAAACGATATAGCACTTATTATTGTCGATGGAATAATAATGCATTGACGTTGTGTGCAAACTCAAGATGGCGGGTTGGAACCGCACAAGAGAGAAAGAACGGTGATTGCGATGATTAAGATGGTAATGACTCTATTGGATTTTGATTATGTATTGAAATGAAAGGCAATCAGGCCTAATCCATTTCCTCCCTCATACGAGCTCATTCCACAGGCCCGGGGTAGGGCCTGAGAGAGGAGAGAGGAGAGAGGAGAGAGGAGGAGTGACAGCTGGCCTAAAGCAAGATGGAGTTCTCTGTACGGCGCAGGCCTGTTGAATATTTATCAGGGTTTAATCGTTTAATCAGCGAGCATGCGGGCCCCGCCTACCGGGGCGCAGAGTGCTGGGAGCAGCGGGGGGTGGAGCCGGGGGGGGCTCATGGGACAGGAGTGATGGGCGGGGGGGTGGGGGGTGGGGGGGGTAGCGCAGCCAAAAAAACAAATGTCTTAACAAATGTTTCAGTCTTCTACTGAGACTTCAAATCTTCTTTTCTCTCAAATAGGAAATATTAGCTTGTTTAAGTTACTGTTGGCTTGACAAGTAACATTGGCGAATGTTGAAAGGGGTAAGGCTGCCTCACCTCACTGACTGTATATTCGTCCCTTTTCATCAGAAACAGGTCATATAAATGAGATTGCGTTGAGGCTGGTTTTTTGGAGTGGCCCAGGCAGACAGGCTCTGGCTCAGCTGCCTTCTCCTTCACCCCTGCCCCCCCCCCGTCTCTTTGGGGAGTGCGTGTGTGCATACACAAGTGGGGTCCTGGGGCCTGTGGCCTGGAGCTAACGCGACCCCTGCACAGGACCCCAACACGGGCCCCCAACACGGGACCCCAACACGGGACCCCAACACGGGACCCCTACACGGACACGGGACCCCTACATGGGACCCCTACACGGGACCCCTACACGGACACGGGACCCCTACACGGGACCCCTACACGGGACCCCAACACGGGACCCCTACACGGGACCCCTGTGCCGCGGGCGCATGCAGTCGGTGGAAGAGGGGGTCGGCTGCGTACCTCTCCAACCTCCGCCCCCGTTTATCCCGCGACGGCGGCCATTTTGTTTCAGTCCCTGAGAAGGCTGGGGTGGGTTTTGACGGGATTCTGTCCCAGACGAGTAACCCCAATGCCCTCCGCGGGTTCAATACTCAATACTGCGACTGCTGATCTGTAGCTGATAACGAGGAGAGGCACCCATGCAGTATATGGTGGCCCGTTGGAGGAGGGGGGGGGGTTGCTCTAAATAGGTTAAAGCCAGACTGAAACTGTCTCAATCCTCGGAAAAGCAATCTGAATAACAGCCACACAAAGTTAATTGCATTATCGTGGCCTTTCTGTAGGCAAGCCCTGCGACTATTCTATTTTGTGGACACTAAATTTGGATCACTTTCTCCGAGATGACATTCAGCTTTGGCATGAGGAATGCACACACACACACACACACACACACACAATATGTCCCCTAATGGCCAATTGCAGCCAATGAATTTGACGCCCACGTGACCCCACTCGCAGACAGAGGGTTAAAGACGAGGCGTTGACACCGTAGATGAGGTCATCAGCATTCTCACATTCTCAGCAGATCGGATGGGGGGAAGGGTCGGTTTGGGATGGACAAGGGAGCCAAAATTTGTGGGGTCTCCGGATGGCCCTCTTTTACAGAAACCCCACAGAGTCTGGGCTCAGAGACACTCCTCACCACCACCCTCACACGATCACCCGGCACGAAGGCACTCTTTCCTACTCCAATAAGGCCAGGAAACGGGGGGGGAAACGAATCTCAAAGTCTGTTTCTGAGTTTCCCAGCTGAAAAGAGCCAAACCTCCTTTTTCAAAACTTTCTTTATATTTCCGTCTCCTTTCTTTCTCTCTGGAGAGAGAGAGAGAGAGAGAGTGAGAGATATATGTTCGCCAGAGGGACGTGTCTGCTGCAAATCAACAACTTCCTTTGTAATCCCACTTTCTGGCGACAGAGCACTGCAGTTAAGCTGACAGTGACAGGGCGCAGGATGGAGGATGAGGTCTTTGGCATGCGCTGGGTGAGACACAGTGAGGAGGACTGCTCCTTCTCCTCCTGAGAGGAGAGGAGGATAAACAGACAGGATACAGGATACCCCTAATTCATACATACTCGCTCACTCTAATTCATCCATACTCTGACCCTAATTCATACACACTGTGACCCTAATTCATCTACACTGTGACCCTAATTCATCCATACTCTCTTACTCTAATTCATCTACACTGTGACCCTAATTCATCCATACTCTCTTACTCTAATTCATCCACGCTCTGATCCTAATTCATACATACTCTGACCCTAATTCACCCATACTCTCCAACCATAAATTCATACATACTCTGATCCTAGTTCATCCATACTCTCTGACCAAAATCCGTCTGTACTCTGCCCCTAATTAATCAATACTCTTTGTAAGAGCTGGTTCTGAATTCCATACCATATGAAATAAAGTAGAGCCACACATGTTTTGGTCGTGATGGCAAAACAAGAATGAAAGCACAGAACATAATTGTTCTTTTTTAAGAAAAATGAACTGAATGCAGCATGTTTTAACAATGTCACCACAAACTATTTCTCAGCGTGTTTGCGGAGATCTGTCTCTCTGTCCCCTTGCTCTTTCAAGCCCTGGGTGTTTGGTTATTCTTCCCAATTTGTATTTCAAAGGACATACATATGAGGAAAGAAAAGGCAAACACACCCATGAGGCCCCTCGGTGGGTGTGTGTGTGTGTGTGTCTGTGTGTGTCTGTGTGGGGGGGCATGTGTGTGTGTCTGTGTGGGGGGCGTGTGTGTGTGTGTGTGTCTTTGTGGGGGGGCATGTGTGTGTCTGGGTGTGTGTGTGTGTGTGTGTGTGTGTCTGTGTGTGTGTGGGGGGGGGGTGCGTTTGTGTGTCTGTGTGGGTGTGTGTGTGTGTGTCTCTCTGTGTGGGGATGTGTGTGTGTATGTGTACTTGCGTGTGTGTGTGTGCATGTGTCTGTGGGTGTGTGTGCGTGTGTGTGTGTGTGTGTGTGTCTCTCTGTGAGGGGATGTTTGTGCATGTGTCTGTGTGTGGGTGTGTGTGTCTGTGTGGGGATGTGTGTGTGTGTGTGTCTGTGTGGGGGGTGTGTGTGAGTGTGTGTGTGTGTGGGTATGTGTGTGTGTGTGTGTCTGTGTGGGGGGTGTGTGCGTATGCGTACTTGCGTACTTGCATGTGTATGTATGTGGATGTGAGTGTGCGTACTTGTGCGTGTGCGTGTGTGTGTGTGTGTGCGTGTGTGTGTGTGTGTGTGTGTGTGTGTGTGAGAGATTGAGTGTGTGTGCTTTCTATCTGCGGGGAAGGAACACTGGGTAACAATGGCCACTGTGGTTTTCCTTCACGTTCCACTCGGCACCTGTCTCCAAGTGATCGATGGGAGAGGTGTGTGAGGGGAAACGCGCTCGAAAATTACCCAGCATCCTCCAGCCACAGTCTGCCGTGATCCCTGAAGATACGGGTGGGCAACTCCCGTTCCTGGAGGAGCGAGTGCGTGTGAAGGTTTCTGTTTACATCAATTACCTCCACCTAATTGGCTAATTAGCTACGCACACCAACACTGGTTTAACTGCAGATTTGACCACAGTAAAACATTTCAGACAAGGACACAAGAACGGGCTCTGCACATTAATGTGAACCCACCAGAACTGCATAAAACTGTTATTTTTAAATACTTTAACTCTTTAGATTCCAAAATTCATGTACATTACTGACATTTTTAGTGATGATATTACAGCTGTATACAGAATAAAATAAAATAATAAATAACAAAAAATTTACACCGAATAAAATCAGTTAGTAACGTGCTTCACGACAGCCAATTTGCAGGACTGTTTTCAAATTTCACCAGGATCTAAAGACATATCGCTGTGTTGCCAAGGTACGCCTCGCTGGCAACAGCCGTCCGTGTTTCCCTTTTCCTTTTTTAAGCGGCCATTTTGATTTATAATGACAATATGGACGCTAAGCACAGTGCTTTAGCTTCACCGCAGTCTTATTTTGGCAATACCGGCGCACAGTCACGGTTTCTGGAGCGTGTAGAGGCACGGCCCAGGCATGGGGTACGCCCGCAGTCTCCAACGGCCTGGCCGGAACCGGGGCGCCCCGAAACCGCACGCCGGCGGACGCCAACGCCACCGTCAGCAACGGGCAGAGCCAGCCAGCGCCGCCAGAGATTGGCGGTAACTGATAGTCCAGACGGGATGCTTCGTGGGATACGTAACGGTGTTGAAATTAAAAAAACCCCGCTCGGTCATTAAATATGGATTAAGCTCACAAAGATTGGGCTGCGGTAAGGAGACGTGATCAATTCATCCGATAACAGCCATAAATCACGTCAGCGGCCATTAGGAGAGTGACAGGCTCGCCTGACAGGCTGATGATGAAAAGCCCTCTCGCCGACGGCTGTACACCTCCTCTGTTTACCTGGCTCATCTACCGACTCTCCGAGTTTAAAGAGCAGCGCCACCCAAACAAAAACAAGATGTCTGCCAAACAGCAGGGTATAAATAGCGCGCACGAAATTTAGGCACCAAAGTCCGGAAACCGTCGGCTAAACATTAAGTGGAAATAAACACAAGCCGTTGCGAAACGGCCAGGGAAAATCAACTCCGTAAGTAGCGTGGCACTGCAAGCTGAGTGCGAGTCTGGAGCCATGTTTACCTGCCGTAACCACACAACTCAGTGACCTCGTGTACAGACTCCGTGTCGACTGTCTCCCTGTGTCCTGTGCCTTCGAGAGCCCTTTCCCCCACATGATTAAACCAGGCCCCTGATTACACCCCACCCCCCCCCCCCCTCCCCCCTCCACCCCCAGAGCCTGGAGTCTGAAGGGTCCCCTTGCCTTAGCGTAGCCCCCCTCTCAGATGTAATCATGTCACAATGTTTTAGGAGCCCACCAACACTCCGAAGGGAAGGTCACGGCACCAGAGGCACTCCGCCCTCCCGGCCTGGCGGGCGTAAACACGGCCTGTCCCGGGCGCAATAAACACCGCAGAACACCCCGCCCCTCCTCTCAGCCGACAGGAGGCCCGGTCTGGACGGTCCCCGGCCCAGGCCTCTCAGGAGAGGCCCGCGTCGTTCCCCCTCCTTCCCCAGGTTCGCGCCGGGGTCAAACGTATAAAAACATATTTCGCCAACGTAGAGTGTTCCAAGTGGCGAGTGTCTGTTTGGATGTACGTCTCCAATTTCACGGGTGAATGTAATCATATATAAACAGGCACTTATCCCACATACACACACGCACACACACGCATGTACGCACACACACACACACACTGACACACGGACACACACGCATATACGCACACGCACACACTCATACGCTGGCAGGCGAACGCACTGAACAAATGTTCGTGTTTCACATGTATTTAAGGCTGCGATTGGCCACCAGTATTGTGGGAAAACAGCGATTACACTCGGCTCCATTATTTGGCTCATTAAGACTTAAGTAGAAATAAGAAATGGCTGCTGGTGGAGGTAATGCAGCAATGTGTTCAGTGGACTTACACAGCGTGAGGGAAGCCAGCCCAAATTAGCTGTTGTTTGCCGCAACGTGAAACAGAACCTAATAGTTTGAATAGAAATCACTGCACAGTAGCTATATATTGCACCACAGTAATCACAATTATTGCTTTCTTTCATCTGCGGCATAATACTACTCCGCTACCGACCGTAACGTTTATTAGCGATTTTAGAGGACTTGATGGTTTGCGATCTTCCTGTAAGAAATGGTCCGTCCATTTGTGTGGTGGTTTCTGTTCGGCTCCATCTCTGCTGTAAATATTTACGTGTTAAAAGTCATCTTATTTAAACTGTACTCTGGTGATCCTTCACTTTGAGGTGGCTCATTTGAAACATATCTCCCTCTGTCTCAGCGTGTTTACGAAGCAGCCAGTTGGTTCCTAATGTCATTCCTCCGGGCAGAAGTGGTTAAAGTGGGTAGAAGGGTAACAAGGTCATCTCCTGTTTAGTCATTCAAAGACCTTTCAACAAAACAGGTATAATATTAGATGCCTGTGGCTTTTGATGTTTTGATTTATGTATCTAGACAGAATACAACCAACATGGCAATCGACCCGGACATAACTTCGGCTGAGTTAAAGTATTTACCTGAGAGTGGGAGATGGCAGGTAGTAGTGGCAGACATCAAACCGAGAACCAATACAAAACTTAAAATAATATCTGCAGTTTAATGTTAATTTTGTTGTGCATTGGCAGCTGCAATATCACAGCCATCTCCCGTGTCCAATGAGGACGGACTCAAGCTGAGCTAATAATACCTTTTCCCACAAGCCCTGTGTGTCAAAAACCTCAAAGAGTTATTCGATTAGTTTTACGTTTTAGCTCTTCCTTTTAGTCCCTACACAAGAAGCAGATTCCGATTATGATCGTAAAAACTTATCCAAATAAAAGTCTCACAACGTACAGTAATGTGCAGAAGTGTTAGGCACCCTAGACTTTATTATATATATGGTTATTGTTTTGTGTGTGTTAGTATAAAAGAACACATTTGAGATTTCCAAATATTCATTTTCCAAAAGATTTAATTTCACAGAGATTTTTGTATTTAATAAAAAAAAGTAAAATATTACTGTAAGCAATTGACTACTTTTTACATAAAAACTTGATCAAGGCTGTCTGAGATCAGAAGCAAGGAGCCAACCAAAGTCTGCAGAGGTACTGTGGCAAGTTCTCCAACATGCGCGGAACAACCTCCGTGCTGATTGTCTTATAGAACTGCAGGACAGCGTTGGCTACCTCAGAGAAGTGATGCAGGTTTAACGCCGAAGGGCGGTCACAAAAAATATTGATTCGGTTCAGTTTTGAAACTATTCTGCCAAATTACTAAAATGTAATGTAAAATGTATGGTATGGTATGTTTATTGACGACCTTTCATTGAATTATTTTTGAAAGAATCTCATCTGTACAGAATGTTATACAGGTGCCTGAGACTTCTGCACAGCACTGTGCTCTTCAGGTCGTCTGGCTTCCTGAATGGCGATCTGGAGATGCGTGGAAGTCTTCTGCTCGCATGAAAGGTCACTGCGCTCGGATTTCATGTTCCAAAATGGCTGCCATTAATCCTCCGTGTTCTTGTTAACCGCGTTATCGCGTTTCGTTCCGCAGTTAAAATAATTGCGACGCTGCGAACTAATTGAGCAAATAAACCAGGTTGTCATCACCCCGCATGTGTACTGCAGGTGATTATTTATAGACTAATAGCAGCTTCACAATATTTTTTTTTCCTTCTGCCACCATTAAATGATACCTCCCGTGCCCTTATAATTATCTCAGTATATTATTAGACGGTTTCTCTTCGGTACAACCTTTTCACTTTTGTTTTCCGATAACTTACAGAAGGAAGATTGTGAACTCTCCAGTGGTGTAATGTGTATTTGCGTTTCTCTTATTTTAAGCTACAAGCTGAATTCAAAGATACACACACTGCAACTAAATCTATAGATAGGATGTCACATGCGCAGTGCCCACACACACGTGATTTGGTAAAAACTAAACCTCAGTTTTCCATTGCTGTTCTCACGCTTGCTTGTCTGCAACAATGGCAGATCATATGCGGTAAACAGGATTACATCATGGGAATTAAGTATTTTTTTCTTCCTGATGATTAATGACTCCTGGATCTCTCCGGGTGTGGGTTTAAGCCAAGAGAGGCTTCCCGAAGTCTTACACGGAGCCAGAATCACACAATCCCCATCTTGGTTTCTTCATCTTGCCTCCCAATGATTCATGTCATTCCAGCATGGAGTGTTCTGCTTGGGCGATCCAAAGGAGTAGAGACAAAACTGGCCGTCAGAGATTAAGGAAAACAGATGGGCATCTCCAAACACACACAGTCGTTCGTCTCCTGTCCTTTCCAGCAACACAGGGCGTTTCCCCCCCTCAGACATCTCCTGACGTAGCGATAGTCTGTCCGCTCAAAAGTGTGCTTCCATTGTATACCAACAGCAGAATACAAATATCATGCTTATTTTCTTTGAGAAACAGGACATAGGCATAGGACACGAGAATCGGTGAAAAGCCAGTGGTCAGTTTAATTGGAAGATAACTGCCATGTTGGGTAAAAAATGACCACCATTCCATGAACACGGTTTACACTGCCGCACCTCAAACATAGCCCCAGGAGAACCAATCACAGGACACTCTACAGATCACATGACATGGGACCCTGGTACACTTTGGCATGTGTGTCACCTCTGTTGTTCCAGAGAGGACACCGGAGCTACTTTCCACCCTAGCGCCTGAGGCTAGTTACACACTGCTACCCTCTACAGCGCAGCAGGGATGATGTAAAGCAGAGCAGAGACACTGGGGAATGGAGACACGCGGAGAGCTAGCAGAGCTGCTGGGCCCATATGCAGGCTAGCTTACACAGGCCTTACACAGGCTAGCTTACACAGGCTAACTTACACAGGCCTTACACAGGCCTTACACAAGGTGCCTTACACAGGCTAACTTACACAGGTCTTACACAAGGTGCCTTACACAGGCTAGCTTACACAGGCCTTACACAAGGTGCCTTACACAGGCTAACTTACACAGGCCTTACACAAGGTGCCTTACACAGGCTAACTTACACAGGTCTTACACAAGGTGCCTTACACAGACCTTACACGAGGTGCCTTACACAGGCTAACTTACACACGCCTTACACAAGGTGCCTTACACAGGCTAACTTACACAGGTCTTACACAAGGTGCCTTACACAGGCTAACTTACACAGACCTTACACAAGGTGCCTTACACAGGCTAACTTACACAGGTCTTACACAAGGTGCCTTACACAGGCTAACTTACACAGGCCTTACACAAGGTGCCTTACACAGGCCTTACACAAGGTGCCTTACACAGACCTTACACGAGGTGCCTTACACAGGCTAACGTACACAGGTAAAATTACCCAGGGTACCTTGCACATGTGGCAGCATGTGTGGATCTGTGCTGGGCGTGGGCCCCGCCCCCCTTCCCGTCAGGAACAGAGGAGCGCTAATCTGTTCACATGAAACGGCCTGCCTAGCGTGCGAGGTCTGGCAGGTCAAAGGTCAGCGAAACGTCCAGCTGCCCCCTCCCTCGACCCCTGACCCGCCCGCCATCCGTCTTCCCTTTTATCTCGGTGACCCCAGGCTTCCACGTGTGGCCCCCGCCGCCGGGACCCCCGGTCCAGGGCCGGCCATGCGTGACCGACGCCCCCCAGACCGCCGAGGGGCCAGAGGGGAAGGGGAACGCCCGAACGGGACCTGCTCTTTGTCCGTTCCGCAAGAGCGGGCGCGCCAGCTCCTAGCTCCATTCACTCACATTCATCCCCGCGTGAGGGACAATGCCTGCCTCTTTCTCCAGGCACGGACATGAGAAGGGCCCTGAGTCAACACCAGTGCGGGGTTACCAACCTGTAACAGGACGACGGATGAGGGATCTCGCATGACAAACCAGAGTCCACGTCTTCCATCTTTGAGCGCATTCTCGGATAAGGTCGCGTTAAAGACTCCTCGGCGAAGTTAAAGACCAGCGTTTGGCACCATGCAAAGTCCGATTTTAGGTAGTGTCACTTTCAGAGCTTTCTGAAGCCTAACATAACAATGAATCTAGTAATTATCCGTAAGCTGAGACTGAACTTTGTTCTGCTTTACTCCAAGTCTGGCTCTTTAGCGTCTATGCTGCTGTTTGTGACATTTCTGTGACATTTCTGTGACATTTCTGTGACATTTTAACTTTAATGCATCATGTCATGAGAGCCCTATATTCAGAGACACTATGATACATATGTGCTGAATATGCAAATTAGTATTAACCCTTTGTAGAGTAGGTTTTTTGGAATATTTTTCTTTTCCAAAATTCTATGTCAGTGTTCTGGAACTCTTTTCAGTTACCAGTAGTGACTGTTACATCAGCATTAGAGTGTGCAGTTAAGAGCATTCTATTCACGTATTTGTGACCTCACACCTTAACGGGTTAATGCTGGATGTCGGGGGGGAAAGACACCTCAGCGTTATTTCTAAATGTGAATGTTGAGGGAGAAAGGGCCCTACTGCTCTGCTGAACGCGTACATGTTTTCCTTTTAATGCGAACGAAAGAAAAAAACCCCCCCGATCCAGGACACACAGTTTTCCCACTGTAATTACGGTCTGCTCTCAGCGTGCAGTGTTATTACGTCCCGCGGTTCTTCAAACGGCCCACATGAGCTCCCTCCGTCATTAACCAGGCAACTGCTGCATGGAAAGTTTTCATCTCGCGTCGAGCGGTGGGCCTAAGCCCGAACATCGTATGGTAATGCTCAAAGACAAATCCCATATCCTTTACTAAATGTTTTATCCTTCGCCTCTGTGAATCACTCACGGCCCTCGTGTGTGTTGTTATGAGATATTGGATAAAAAATAAATACCACCTCCGACTGCCCGTGGCTCCCTTCTCAACGTAACACCGGCAACACGGAGAAGGGGCGAGGCTACGAAGCGCTGTTCGCCGAAGGGGGAGGTAATCTGTGCACGTCTTGCATCTGGAGCGTGTCTGATGGCTATTGCGTACTCATAAACAGAAGAAGGGTGCAGGCGGGGTGAGAGTGGGGTTATTCCCGAAGCGTTTCTCTCCTCTCGCTCCTCTCCCGAGGCTAATCCCTCCCCGCAGGCTGTTGTTCAGGCTGCATCTGAAACGCGTCCCAAGCCGCATCTCTGATAAGACCTGAAAAACGCTTTTGGCACAGACGCCCCCCCCCAAAAAAAAATTAAAAAATCACAGCTGGATTCACTCCGAGGCCATTCGTTCCTCGTCTCCGCGGAGATGCGTCTGGGGAGGGGGATGGACGGGGGGGGTGGGGGCCGGTGGGGCGGGGCGGTGGAGACGCGGGGGGTGGGGGGGGGGGCATGATGTTTTCTCTCGTTCAGGCGACGCGCCCCATCGCGCAGGGTGGGTTCAGGCGCTGGTTACCCTGCTGACGTCAGGGGCCCCTAAGGCCCTGTCCCCGGGTTCGGGCGGAGGAGAGCCTGGGGGGAGGGGGGGGTGGATAGGGGAGGGGTTTGAGGGATGGCCGTCTGGCGTCTCCTGTGTTCTGCCCCGTCCTGCCTACCGTCGGACCCCAAAAGTGCATCCTACGCCGCCGGGCTTTGGTGTCTCTGTCACAGCCCCTCGGAGATGAGAACAGCTGTTCAGGTTATTCCCCCCCCCGAGCAGACTGCACTGAGGGGGAGAAACCTCCTCTTCTCCTCTGACAATGAGGAGAGGACTGATGCAGGACAGGGGCAGATTCATATCTGGGGTTCAGGAGGACTTTCAGCGTTCACCAGGCAATAAAGCACACAGAGGGAGGGGGAGGGTGATACATGACTACAATAATCCAGAGTCCACTGGATATCCACTGAATATCTGCTGAATATCCGCTGAATATCTGCTGAATAATATCGGCACACATTTGTTCTCACTTAAGAGTGAGGCGCAGGTCAATACTCTACATACTGTGCACACATACACACATAAACACACACGCAGACATAAAGGCACTCACATGCACACGCACACACATAAACACACACACCGACATAAAAGCACGCACACTCACATGAACACGAACACACACAGACATAAAAGCACACACACTCACATGAACACAAACACACATAAAAACACACACAGGCATAAAAGCACACACACTCACATGAACACACATAAAAACATACACACATAAACACACAGACATAAAAGCACATGCACTCACATGAACACGCACACACATAAACACACACACAGGCATAAAAGCACACACACTCACATGAACACACATAAAAACATACACACATAAACACACAGACATAAAAGCACATGCACTCACATGAACACGCACACAAATAAACACACACACAGGCATAAAAGCACACACACTCACATGAACACGCACACACATAAAAACATACACACATAAACACACAGACATAAAAGCACACACTTGCATGAACACACACATACACACACACACACACACACACACACACTGGCCCAGTCACCTGCGTCAGGCGTGTAGATCACTGCTCACGGCTCCAGCAGCCTGTCTAATGGAGGGCAGATTGAATTAGGCCGGCGCGAACATGAGGCTCAGTCCGTAAAGCCCGGCTCCAACGGCACCCCATGTGGAGAGAAGCCAGATAAATCTCTCTAAACTCACCTTGAAGAGGCGCTGGGCTCATTCGGACCGGGGCCGGGGAGGCAGCGTTAAAATCTGTCTAATGAAGTCACAGACGCGCTGTGAAGCGCTCTTAATGGGGCCCTGCGTCAGGAGCACTCTCTCTGGAGATGTGTGAGCGGTAAGGGACGGTCCGTGCGCCGGGCGTGACCGCCGCTCCAGTGTGCAGGCCGGCTACGCTCTCCCGGAACAACAGCCGGGGAATTAATGGGAATTTGATTGCCGAGGATAGATTAACCAAGAAGGGTCGGAATTCGCTTCGGAATTCACGAGACTCCTTCTGGCCGGCCAGCGTGATGGAGGGTTATGGATTTGACCATTTCTCCAGGGGAGGGGGGGGTGGGGGTAGCATCTTACAACCCCCAGGACCTGGCGGGGGGCTCAGTAAGGGGGGTGAGGTGAAGGAGGGTCAGGTCGTTTTGAAACCTGATGCGGGGCGAACAGTTGGCAGATCCTGGGGTCTGCCTGCGGTCAGAGAGGCTCCAGGTGCACCGTCTCCGGGATGGCAATATTCAGATCACATTCCTGAAAGGTCACGACCTCTCTATCTCTCCCGCTCTCTCTCGCTCACGTGAGCCTCACTGCTACCTCGCCCGGGAAAAGCCTCCCGGTAGAGCTTCCCCGTTGCTTCCCTGCACCGACTTTGTAGGAACGATGCTTCACACTGGACATCGCAGTGGGAGACGGAAAACAATAAATAGCTTTTGTAATATCATTTGAATTCATGTTCTGACAAGGAAGCAGCGGCAATATGCGGCGTTCCATCCGGCAGAAGTGCTGACGGTACTACACGTGTCGTTCATATCAGGAGACAGAAGATGGGGGCTTGATTTATTAAACACCTGTAACATAAAAAGCCAGCGCGGGTCAATGTTACCTTTGTGCGACTGCGGGCTTCAGAGAGGTTCTGCAAGGATCACGTCTTGCATAAAACTGTCAAGTTTGTTTTATTTCTTTTATCTTGGCCAGATATGGCTCATCCTATCCCTCCAGCGGGGGACTTGGAAGCCAGCGGCGGCCATGTTGAGATTTCATCAGGAGGGGGCCGGGGATGAGGCGGGGGGGCCGGGGATGAGGCGGGGGGGGCGCGGGGTCGGCTGAAAGATCAAAGCGGGGGCCGTTTGGCTGTTTAAACTCCCAGATTGCTGGGTAATTAAGTCACTCAGCGGTGGAAAACAGCCATACATTAAAAAGGAAAATAAAAGGCACGCTCTGCGTTGTGTGACCCCCCCCCGCCCCCCCCCCCCCCGCCTCACTCAGGTTTCATCAGGCCTGGCTGCAGTGGAGGGGTCAGTGACCAGGGAGGGTAACCCAGCTCACCTCCACGTGTGTGTGTGTGTGTGTGTGTGTGTGTGTGTGTGCATGTGTGTGTGCATTTGTGTGTACGTGTGTGTACATGTGTGTGTGTGTGTGTGTGTGTGCATGTGTGTGTGCATTTGTGTGTGTACGTGTGTGTACGTGTGTGTGTGTGTGCATGCGTTTGCGTGTGTGTGTGTGCATGTGTGTGTACGTGCGTGTGTGTGCATGTGCGTGCGTGCATGTGTGTGCATGCGTGCGTTTGCTTGTGTGTGTGTCCAAGAAGCATTAACCAACAAGATGTAAATTATTATCCAAAGCTCACACTGAAACGCTGGGCAGGTCTGACAGCACTGTTAGCGTATGAACTAATACATGTAAACTAATGTGGTATGAATATATATTTCCTCATATAGTAGGAAATACAGGACCGAGGGGAAGTCATAAACCTAAGTAGCTCCCTCCTAAAGGAGCCTGTGATCGCATGAAGTGTTTTTGCTGTAACAGCTGGCGACCCTGTATAAAGTCAGTGTTTGGGAGAAGCACGTGTAGCACACGGCTTCACCGTGACCTCGATTAAACAAAGCGCTTTATTGCGCAGTCGTTCGGTCTGCGTCGTAAGCGCTTTCTCTCTTCGCCCCCGAGATTGATTACACCGCTGCATTTCACAGCATCTCACATGTACTATAATTTTCCTGCTCAAACACAAACTATAAACAGCGGAAAGGAAGAAATATGGCCGCCCCGTTGTAACCGGGCGCGCTTTCGAAAAGGAAACGAGGCCGAGAGAAGTTCAGCGCGCTCTCGGTGCTGTGAACCGCTGGCCTTCGGTGAGCCACGCAGATCCCAGCCGTCAGGAGCCCTGAGGTTCCCTGCGGTATTAGCAGTCATTCCGCTGAGGTGGGCTTTTCTGAGAAGTAACTGGGTTGAGGAAGAAAAAATATCCTCGATACAAACCACACACACACACACACATACAAAAAAAACACACACGCACACAAACACACACACGTACACACACGCACGCACACGCACACACGCACTCACACACTCACACACGTCAAAGTCCCAGAAAAGAGTCCGGGTCTCCCACAGAAAGCAGCCTTCTGAGAGCGGAAAACCCGCACGCGTGAACCGGCCTGCCCGTTCCCAAAGCAGGGAACAATGGGGAGGAAAAAAAAAAAACACAACTGAAAATCTGAGGAAAAAACAACTACAATTCCCAAGCACCCCCTTGTTTTGTTCTGGCTTCCTGTGAGGGCCCACGTCCCTCGGGGTTCGTTCAGCTGGCCCCTGCGTGACATCCCATCCCTGCAGGAACAGGGCCGGTCCGGGTTCCCCGGCGCTCCGTCAGGACCGTGACCTCATATCGGTGTCGTTCGGTGCCGCCGAGCGGGGACCGCATCTGGAATAACAGCGCGCAGCCGCGAGGCGGGAATGCTATCCGGATTAATACCAGCCATAACAGAATTAACCAGGAGCCTGCTGGGATACGGCGGGGCGCGGATGATCCGATCTCCCCCCCCTCCGCACACACACACACACACGCACACACCTGCAGCGTGCAGACAGTAAAAAATGTAAACTCATTAAGACGTATGATCTGATCTCATCCCAAAAGATCGCTCCCATCCCATGCCGCTTTGGGGCTAATGGATGTTTCGCGGTTTCTGGGGGGAAACCTCATTTTCAGGGAGAGGGAGGGGGAGGGCGGCGTGGTTGTTAATGGTGCGGGGAGTGAAATTACACAAAGCGCAGTGTGTTCTGAGAAACCCAGAGCGGGCTTCGGGGATTAGTGAAAATACCACGGGATCTTTTAAACTTTCCTTACGTCGACGGGGTTTTTAAAAGAGAGAGAAAAAAAAAAAAACATAAGCAGATTTGACGGTAGAACGATTCAGATGTCACATGATAGGGTCTCTGGGAGGTAAACCAGGCTGAGAGAGAGAGAGAGAGGGGGGAAAAGAGAAAGGTAAACGATAAGCAGATCAACATTTCCAGAAGAGGATTAAATATTTAGTGGTGGGGGGCCAAGGGGGTGGGCGGGGGACTGAGGCAGGGCTCCTGGAGGACTCTAAAGGATCCCACATGTGACTCATGACGGCGTAATTAAAAGAAGAAGAAGTGTGAGACCTGCCGCTCTCTCTCTCTCTCTCTCTCTCTCTCTCTCTCTCCCGGGGGGTGTTTGATTAACAGACACCTGTTTCTGAGACCCCACACTGGCTGCACCTCATTAAAGCCCATTCAGAGTCCCAGCGTGGAGGTCCTCCCCAGTCAGTGCACTGGAGCTGTACCTGGCTGCCTTCTGCTGGCCACACTCCCCACAAACACCATCACCGGAGGAGAAACAACTTCCAATTTCAGCGAGAAACCGCCATTTTAATGTCTTAGGAGAAACAAATAAACCACTTTTTATCCTTTTATCCTCGCCCGTCACTTGTAAGAGAAATGTGTTGAAGATGCCGAATGGGGTTTATTTGTTTGTTTAAAGCTCAGAAGAAGTCCTCCGAAGGGGTGATAACGAGGGAAGGAAAACGTCCAAATATTATTAAACTTAAAACAGACTCCCTACTGGAGAAGTCTCCGCTTGAATGAGAATATGTAAATAGGAGTGCTGCTCAATTAATGAGTACAATAAACCGCAGACCTGAAGGTGGCTTCTGCTTGCACACACCCGCCGAAGAGGGTTTTCTGCATTCTGAATACTAAAGTCGGCCTTTCATGTACGCAAGCACTTTCTGACACGTACGTGGAGCTCATTCGGGAAGCAGCATTGTGCGCTCTTCGCCCAGACCCGTCCAGCTCGTTGACTGACGCACACGGAGCTATTGTAGCTGCTCCCCCGGACACGCAGGGTTCAGCACTGGGCGGTCAGCTTCACCCAGCGCATGGCTACCGCCATTTTGTCCCCACACGCGGCACTCGGTGTTCCTGTGCCAGCGAATCCTATTAAACAACACCCTGCCTTTTTTTTTTTACATCCGAGGTTCATTTGATAACCGCCTGCGTGCCAGTGTTCAGCGCAGAGAGGGCAGGGTAACGGCACAGGCTACTCCTCTACTTATCCTCCTCAGGATTGAAGTTTAAAGTGTATTTATTTAAAAGGACGGGGCAGTGCACAGAATGTGAAGTGTTAGCCATTAGGGCTCACTGTCATCTGTAGCCCCTGGGCAGGTTGAAGGAAAAAACATAAAAGAACAAAGTCAAATAAAATACTGTAAGCCAGTGTTCAGGAACTCCCTTGCCTTCCATTACCGGTAGTGACTGTTACATCAGCGTCAGCGTGTCCAGCTAACGACATTCTAATCACATATTTGTGACATTTTGAAAGGTTAATCACGTCTCTGGGTGCCCGCCCTCCCTCCCCCAGGTGCATGTTAAACACGGGACGCCTCGGCCGGCTGCCTCTCCCCGAGTCTCCCCCTGCTCCTCCGTAATGCGTTCTCCGGCTCCCATTCCCCACCCCCCGGGCCCACTACGCTTTCCTGACCTTCTCACAAGGCATGTTTTTAACCCCCGCTCTGACAGCACTGAGTCCCACTCACTGTCACATTCAGGACAGGTCAGCGCTTCCCTGGTTCAGATATAAAAAAAAGAAGAAGTTGAATCAGAAGCGACTTATAGAGCTGCCGAGGTCCTTTCCTTAAATATTAATGAGCAGTGTTGACACTGCAATCCACTGGGTCCCATGAGAACTGCCTTTCGGTGCTGTGTTCCTGCCCCCGAATCTGGCCCGAACTTGGTAAAGCGTAACCCGGTGTTCTCGTGTTTGTGTGGGAAGACAATATCTTGTGGCCTTACAGACACCGTATTTATATCTCTGGTATTCCTAATAAAGGTCAGTGAAAAAAAAAGGCTTTTTGCGCTGAGCTCTACGTGTTGGCAGCATAGAGAAAAATGTGCGCTCAGATTTACAACCCCACATTATCTCTTACACAGGTGTACACCTATGCATATCGGATGGGCCTCGGATATGATTTGTATTCGTCTGGCTGATTTAGGAATCATGAATATTTATACTGAAACTAAGTTATTACTGTCTTATTGAACAGAACGGCCATTGAATTACATTTACATTCACATTTCAGGCATTTAGCTGGCGCTCCCATCTAAAGTGACTTACCATTAGTGCCTGGATTTGTAAATCGCCCACATTCTGAGTGGCAGTTAATGAGACTGCAATGTCTGGGCCATAACACACCAGCGATAGGCAATCCTTTGCCACTAGAATTAACATGTGGGAGGGAAGGCCAAGGTTTTTCTGGGGGGTGGGGGAATATAGGATATATAGATAGATATGGAAGAGGGGAATGGGAATCAGGGTGGAGGAGGGGAGCAAAGTATTTCCTGAAGAGGTGCGTCTTCAGGTTATGCTGGAAGGTAGAGTAGGAATGCTGGAAGGTTATGCTGGAAGGTAGAGCAGGAATACTGGGAGGTTATGCTGGTAGATAGAGCAGGAATACTGGGAGGTTATGCTGGAAGGTAGAGCAGGAATACTGGGAGGTTATGCTGGAAGGTAGAGCAGGAATACTGGAAGGTTATGCTGGAAGGTAGAGCAGGAATACTGGAAGGTTATGCTGGAAGGTAGAGCAGGAATACTGGGAGGTTATGCTGGAAGGTAGAGCAGGAATACTGGGAGGTTATGCTGGTAGATAGAGCAGGAATACTGGGAGGTTATGCTGGAAGGTAGAGCAGGAATACTGGAAGGTTATGCTGGAAGGTAGAACAGGAATACTGGGAGGTTATGCTGGTAGGTGGAGCAGGAATACTGGGAGGTTATGCTGGTAGGTAGGGAGGGACTGAGGTGGGCAGTTATTTATGTTTTTGACCTCATCTCTTAATGGTGGTAGTGTATTAGTCCAATCAGTATGGCACAGCCACAACATTCAGCAATTCCCCCAGGTGTGTGTGCACATGTAAAGCCACAGTACTTCACCGGAGAACCGCTTCTATATCAGTGAACATGTGTTTTTTAGTCTGACTGTATCATCCCTCTGCAGGCATTTATTTTGGATATGTAGCGACCCTGTCTCTCTCTTCGGTCAGTTAGCTCTGCAAATAAGACATCGGAGAGAATCAGAGAACAGATCGCTCCATGCTCTCCCGAGTGTAGAATGATTTCTACGTCTCTGTTGGATAAGAATATTTCCAGCTCTTGCCAGAAATACTGAGTACTGAGACCAAAGTAAGCCTTCCTTTTTTTGTTTGACAATAATGGAATTTGATTAATGGTTGGAAACCTAGACATTCCAGTAAAACTTTGTTAGCACAAGATAGCATAGTGCTAATATACAATTTTTTTTTTTTTCAGGTATCAATCAATCAGTCAATTTTGAGATTAACCCTTTGAAGAGTAGGTTTGAGAAGAGTAAGAAGTCAGTGTTTCAGAACTCCATTGCGCTAATTAACCATCAGCTAAGAACAGTCTAATGATAGATTCGTAATATCACACCTGATCTTACACCTCTTTTGAATCTTCCAAGTCTGATATCAGAATTGGCATTACATGTGTGTATCTGTATTGCATCTGTAAAAAAAAAAAAGATATTTCTGGAACTGGATTTTTCTACAGAAAAGGGTACACAGAAAAGAAATAATGTATTTCTAAGCTCTGGATATTGCTTTTTAATTACTGTGGCGGGATTTAATCCCCTCATCCCCAGAAGACCTTGGGACAGCGGTGTGTTTGTGAGGTGATTTTAGAGACAGGATGATGTCACCGCGCGGGCTGTGAAAACACGTCGTCGGGGTCTCGCGCTCCGGGCGTCCTGATGAGAACTGCGTTCCTGTGCGCTGTTTTATTAAAGGGCCCGGTCACTCAGGCAAACTGCGCAGAGCGGGAGAGGAAGAGCCCTTTAAACGAGCGGGCGGATCTGAGCACGCCGCTTTCACTTCCTGTCTGTGGAAATGCACTCAGCGGCCACTTTAATAGGTACACCTGTACACCCGCTTGCTAATGCCAATATTTCATCAGCCAATCTTGTGGCAGCAACTGAATGTATAGAAGCAAGCAGACGTGGTCAAGAGGTTCAGCTGTTTTTCAGACTGTCAGAATGGGGAACAAATGTGATCTAAGTGACTTTGACCGTGGAATGATTGTCGGTGCCAGACAGGGTGATTTTCACGCACAACAGACTCTAGAGTTTGCAAAGAATGGTGTGAAAAACATCCAGTGAGCAGCAGTTCTGCGGGCAGAAACGCATTGTCAATGAGAGGTCAGAGGAGAAGGGCCAGACTGGTCAAAGCTGACAGGAAGTGACGCAAATAACCACGCATTACAACAGTGGTATGCAGAAGAGCATCTCTGAACACACAACATGTCAAACCTCTTAAGTGGATAGGCTACAGCAGCAGAAGACTAAAGTCTAAAAAATAAGTGTAATAAATGCATAATAAAGTGCTTTCTGAGTGTACATTACAGTAGTTGAGTGGTACCAGACATTTCTAAGCCAGCTCCGGGAGCCTGCTCCAGATATGGACAAATTGACGCCGTGAACAAGTCAGACGCAGATCTTTTCCTTTTCCACATCACTGTACACAAGCGCACCGAACATCCATTCGATTTAGGAGATTACGCGAAAGTACACGATAGGCTTTGACTCGGAATACGTTCACACACACGAGCAGCGACTGTATCCAACAGCCGTACGATACCAACAGGATCAGCTGAGAGATCCGCCGTACAACAGGGCCTGCTGTCCCGTCTGGTACAATAACAGGCGTGAAGATACAACCGGGCCGATCCGCTTTCCAGTCTGCGCGGCGTACCAAAACGGAATGTCTGTTTCCTGTTAGGCGCCTTTTAACTGCAAAACAGTCGCGTGAACCGTCCAGGTAGACATGCACAGCGGAAATGCTCATTTGTAACTAGAGCCCCACAATGAACAAAGGGTTCGATTTATAATTCATATTACAACATGCTGCGATTGTACTCGTTGATAAAAGCTACATATTAACATAATGCATGACTTTGGGCGGTTTTCGGGCAAGATCTTGGAACGAGGTGACGTCATCGGGAGCTCACTCGGGGTTGTGAAAGTGTGCTCTGAGAAAATCGCTGAGGACAAAACACATTTACTGTAACAGTACCGGTGGAAACGGAGTGCTTGATGCCTATCAAAAACTCAATAGACATATTGATTTAAGTATATATAACAGGTTTCAATAACAGAATACACCAGCGCAAAGGCTAATTTAGCTGCCACGTACGTATATATCCAGTGTATAGTTTCAAGCTTAACCTGCAACTTGTATAGAGTCTCAATTTCAGCAGGGCTCAGCACTTAAGTATTAATGCTAAGGTAGGGCTATACACACACATTGTGTTTATCAATTTAACCCTTAAGGGTGTTAGATCACAATATGTGATTAGAAATGTTCTTAAGTGAACATTCTAATGCTGATGTAACAATCATTACTGATGTGTGTTCAAGACAGCAAATATTCACAGTGAACTACTTCGTTTGCGGCAAACAGTTCCTGTTGAACGATTTTAAATGAACATTCCAACAAAGCCTTTTTAATACAAATGGATGGGACTTAGGTCTAACAATGTCAGCTAGCTGATTTGTTGCTTACCTGTGATTTATTTTTAATGGTAAGAACAAATATTACATTGATTAAAGTGTATTATAACAGGCAAATAATTGTAAAAAATAAAATGAAAATCATGTTTATCTATTTTTGCTTGCCGCACACTACCTTTCCAAACTGTTAGCTAACGTTAACGCAGTTTCGTAGCGAACAGCAAAAAGTTTGAGGATGTTAATTAACGTTAGTTAATTGCCATCCTGAACGCACATCTTGTAACTGACCTCAGTGGAGTTCTAGAACACAGACTTAGAATAGAAAAAAAAGAATAATCCCCCAAAAAACCAACTGTTTTTGTAAGCGCGACTACGTACCATACACGTAGTAGTTGTGCTTACAAAATGGAGACGGCAGAAGAGGGGGGGTCGGGGGATTGGTAAATGGGGGTGGGGTTGGGGGGAGGGGTGTCAGCACGCCTGAGTGGTTTTAATATCGAGCGTCGGTGAGGAGCTGTGGAAGCAGAGCGAGGCTCGGGCGGGCGCGGGGAGCGGGGAGCGGGGGTCCGATTCCCCGCCCGTCAGCACGGCTCTCGGGGGGGGGGAGAGGAGCTCCAGCTGTCCGCCGGGCTCCATGGCTTCCGCGGGTCGGAACAAAGGCACCTCTCTGCGCTCGCGCTGCCCCGCCGGCCTTCAGAGGAACCCCCCTGGACCCTCCTCCTGGGCCGATGACCTGAGCTCGCCTTTCGGGGATGACTGATGCGCGCTCTTAAGCGCTGGCTGCGTACGCTGAAGCTGTTTGGCTCGACGTGCCTCCCCTTAAGGTACCATAAATAGAGCACGTCTCCATTCGCCGCACGGACGCGTAAACAACACAGG
>NC_083772.1:8796371-8801371 GCF_963514075.1 Conger conger
ATTAAGCAATCTGCTGATGTGGAAGGGCCCCGGCCCCTCCGAGAGGGTGGCCCCGGCTCTGTTTCGGTCGCGGTCGCCTCCATCAAACGGGCGAAAACCCGCGGCCGCCCCACGGAACCTTTCTCACGCCTCCGGGACGGCGCGAGTCACCCTGGCAGGGCTCCGTGCCCGCGCCTCCCCGAAAAGAGACACAACACTGCGATCTTCAAACGCCTGGAGAGGAGGAGTAGGAGGAGGAGGGGGGCGGGGGGGGGGGGGCGTGAGAGGGCGCGAGGAGAGCCGGGGGATGGAGAAACCTCTCGGTGACGGACGGAGGCGGTGCCTCGGCGCGGTTCCCAGCGGCCCGCGGATGGCGGCCGGCGGTGACGACAGGTGGCGGGCGGCGCGGGCGGATTACGCCAGCCGCTCCTCCCGTCTGCGAGGATCTCCGCTGCTTAATGCAGCGCCATCTCAACTCATCGCCGCTCAATCTCCATTTTCATCCGTCTTCCTTTGTTATTATCGAACAGGCGCATTAATCGGAATTTCCTGTTTCGTCGCCCAAAGAGACCGTTCCAAAAAAAAAAAAAGAACATCAGAGCAATATAGAGACAAATGCCGGAGAAAGAGTGCGCTTCTCACTCGCCGGTGCTGAACAGCATTATAATGAATAGCCTCTTTAATGTTTAACCGCCGCCTTTGCCGGTACAATTAAATATTAAAACGCCTGTCTGCTGCAACAGCACCTTTAAATAGGTTTAGCATTGAACACATTACATCAGTGTCACGGTCAAAATAGTTCAATTCGCTATCTGTCGCTCATCCGTTATGTTTCCAACTAACATTCAAACTAATTCTAAGAGAATGGATGATTGCACATTCAGGCTCAATTGTCCTCTGGAGGAAAGCAAAAGGTCAAAGAAGATTTCACGTCAAAACAGTTTACCTGCTTCGTACTTCAGGGACTGTAATGTATGCCTAAGACTGTAATGATACGCCTAAAGGGGAAATGAGCCTTTTAGAAACCTCCAACACCATCACCACTTCTGCCACAAAGACACACAACAACTTCTGAGCAAGAAATAAATAATCCGGTACAATACATTTTCCTCTGGCCAGAGAAAAACGCCTTCAAGTCACCCTGCCCTGAAGAGAGAAGAAGGGTTCATTTCTGCCATCTCCAGACTAAGACGTGTTTCCTCTCCGTAGTGATTTGTCTCAGCCTTCTGTGATTAGCCCGTGATAGTCAAGATAATTGGTGTAATCAAAGGCCTTTTAAATTGCCACAGTCCATTCACAGGAAGCACAGTGGCTGGGAACTGCGGCTGGTCTTGGAGGCTGGGAGTCTGAGTGTAGGTTCTTAATGCTGGTTCTTGTGGCCGAGCTTATGAGATGTAAATTTAGCATCACCGGTGGCTGAGAAAAAACAGCTCCACAAACAGGGCTTACAACGGTACGTCTGAATCACCTCGGTTGACTCTGGTTGACATTAATCTAATTTTGCAATATGGGGCTGATCCCTAAACACTGATTGGCTGAAGTGTCAGAGGAACAGGATCCAGCCGGTGGTATCTGCCTTAACTCAACACTCTGATTTCATTACTTGAACGTAGTTGGGTGTTTTTTTCCCGTTCTGGGATAAATCTGAATGCGGTTTGAGTCAAGAGTCGCAGTGTACCTTACGCCGTTAGAAAGACTAAAGAAATCTTGCCTCCATTACAGTGATGGGCTGTATCCAACACCTTTCTCTCCTGTCCATTCTCCTGAACCTGCATAGGGAAATGTCCTGCATGTAGGTGGGGAGGAGTGCCTCTGAATGGTAAATGGTTGGCATTTATATAGCACCTTTATCCAAAGCGCTGTACAATTGATGCTTCTCATTCACCCATTCATACATACACTCACACACTCACACACCAACGGTGATTGGCTGCCATGCAAGGCGCCAACCAGCTCGTCAGGAGCAAATGGGGGTTAGGTGTCTTGCTCAGGGACACTTCGACACAGCCCGGGCGGGTGATCGAACCGGCAACCCTCCGACTGCCAGACGACTGCTCTTACTGCCTGAGCCAATGAGACGACTGCTCTTACTGTCTGAGCCTATGAGACGACTGCTCTTACTGCCTGAGCCAATGAGACGACTGCTCTTACTGCCTGAGCCAATGAGACGACTGCTCTTACCGCCTGAGCCAATGAGACGACTGCTCTAACCGCCTGAGCCAATGAGACGACTGCTCTAACCGCCTGAGCCATGTCGCTCCGTCCCTCCGGCAACTGCTAGCTCGCCAGCGGGAAACTTGCGGATTGCTGGGAGAAATGAATGCAGCGGTAACAAGTGTAAGCCTGAACCACACAGTGGACCCCAATCACAGTCGGCTAGGTTCACATTATGGCCTGGGCTCCAACCCGGGACCGTAGGGCTGTGAGCGCTGGCTCTCACTGAGCCCAAAACCCCAAATCCTTATCTCCCTGGGTGCAGCTGCCCCACTGCAGGGCTCCTTCTCTGGTTTAAGAGCGTCGCCTGTGGCTGAGGCCACATGCGACACGGCAGGGCAGCACAGCGTTGTCTCGTAAGCAGGAGGCTCCGGGATGTGGCCTGGCCCGGGCCCCTGTGTGTTCTGCCCCTGTTCGCGTGGGTTTCCTCCGGGTACTCCGGTTTCCTCCCACACCGAAAGACAATGAATGTCAGGTATAGCTATACTCCTGCCGTTGCCCTTGACCAAGGCCCTGGCCTCAGAACTGGAGCTGGTCCCTGGGCGCTGCACTGGAACTGCCTACTGCTGCTGCATAGCTAGGGTGTGTGAAAAGCATAGAGGATAAATTACTCCACGGGGCTCAATAAAATATATCTTATCTGAAATCTAAATCTTAAGTCTTAAATCCGTGAGAAAGTGAAGAACACTGTTAATCAGAGACGTAGGGCAGCCCGCAGCTTTTGGACAGCGTGCTGTAAGCGGAGAGATGATAGCATTCCCCCAGTCGCTCATCTGAGGCACGTGATTGGCCGGTATTTTGGACTGGAGGCGCGGGCCAGCCGCTCGGGGGACGGCTAACGAGCGTGATGAGGCGAGGGCTCTGCTCCGGGGTGACCTCCCCACCCACGCTGCTGACTGCGGCAGGGCTCTCCGAATCCACACGGCGAGGTCTAATCCTCAGCCCCTCCAGACCTGCGCGGTCCAGAAGCAAAGCCTCTCTCTGACCTGGGCTGTCCCATTCCTGCCCCTCTCTCTCTCTCTCTCCCTCTCTCTCTTATTGCCTCTCTCTCTCCCTCTCTGTCTCCCACTCCCTCTCTCTCCCTCCCTCTCTCTCTCTCTCTGTTTAAATCTGTTTGAAGCTGTGGAAAACCCTCCACACGGATTACACCTTCTCTGGTGGTGTAAGTCATCCCTTTTCCCTTGAGTCGCTGGCTTTTCAGGTACCCCCCCCCCCCCCCCAAATCTATCATCAGCCCGCCTGAGTCCGTCTGGCTCCTGTGCAGCCACACACACACACACACCCCACACACACACTAACACACATACACACACACACACACACACACCCCACACACGCACACACACACACACACCCCACACACTTTCTGAGCTTCGCCAGACCCCTCTATGGTCCAAGCCCAAAGTCAGAGGTACCACCTCTCACTGAAACTCAATCACCGTACGCAACCCCACATGAGTAATGGAGAAAACAGATGAGAGCTGTCACAGGAATGGAGGGAAGAGAGAGAGAGAGAGAGAGAGAGAGAGAGGCCTTTGCTTTCTCATGTACCCATGCAGTGCTATTTTGTATTCCATTCTCGAAACAATATCTATTCTTATGAACACCAAACAAGCAAGGTCAATTTTCATATTTCAGCAGGAATGTAGAAAAATTTACAGCTTCAGTATATCTAACACAACAGCACAGATTAAACTTCTCTTGTACTTGACTGTTTGCCCCTGCCAAACTGTAATTGAGGAATGTTAGTAATACATCCAGTAGGACACTGGGACATCCCATAAATACTCTTCCCACACTTTAATCAGATCCAAGTGACAGTTTTCTCATTAGAATTCCCCTGTCGGTGTTAGCCTTAACTGACACGCGTAAATTAATCATTTATTTAATCTTAATCACCTCTGTGAGGAGAGGGCTGATAAATGTTCGAAAAAGAATAATATTTTCGTTGCCAGAGCAACAAGAGGAGCCAGACGACCTCTGACCCCTGGGCGTAACGTACAGTGTAATGAGGCGAACAGCAGGCCCCGGCTGGGAGACAGGACAGGATATTAAGAGCGGATTAGTTTAACCTGTTGCCCCCGCCGACCTCGGCCTTGAGAAAGCCTGCTGATTTACCGGCCCTCCTCAAATTCCTCCGCCCTCTTTTCCAGCCGGGCCCTGGCTTTGACCTTTGACCTCCCCAGCCCCGCCCTCCCTGATGCACCATGACCAGACAACAGGAAGTGGGAATTCTGCACTGTCACCTCGCCCCGAATAACCACACTGGCAGATGTGAGGCATCGCACCCCCATACAATACCCTCTGTGGGAAAGAGTCTCACAGCACGGTACGACACTGCTGTCTACAACCTTCCCGACCTCTGACCTTTCCCAGGTCCCTCTGCATTTGTGCCACAATGAATTTCCCAGACTGGTAAAGATGCGCTGACAGCCACCTGTGTGATATAAATTAGCTATTTACTCAACGCTGCGTGACTGCACAGCGACGCTCTCAGCAGAAAAATTAATATATGTAAAATAGTCTGGCGTCTTCTGAATTTCTGAATCAACAATCTGGAAACAGAGTTACAGAATCGCGCCGCAATAAAGTGGGTAGTGCCTTAATTGGAGGGGGAAAAGCCAATGTTTACTCTTGCTTGGGGAAACACAAGACAAGCAGCTCTATTTAACTATTGGCCAGTTGTCATGTGTGCATATTATATTTATGCAGTAGTATTATGTCAGAACAATTTCCTATTGAATCTTAAAAATGTGTATTTATCATGAGCATATTTTTCATCCTACACCCCACCATTACATGACTTT
>NC_083772.1:8806371-8813871 GCF_963514075.1 Conger conger
TGGGACTAAAAATCTAAGTTATTTTCTCTAGAGTAGAACACATTAGCTGTCTCACACCATTGGCAGAAAAGGAATAGAAATATTAGGATCTTAGATAAACAGTAAGGTGTATTGGTTTTTGGCAGTGCAGCGTGTGAAGTGTGAGCCGGGAGCAGGAGGTCAGAGCTTGGGCCTCGTGGGGAGAGGAGAGGAAGAGACTGTGCATTCAGGCCTGGGGGGTGTGGGGGGGGGGGGGGGCAAGGTGGGCCAGGAGGTGGTCTCACAGACAACCGCCCCCCCCCCCCGCCACGCCACGCTCTAAAGTCACAGACCCCCAGGCTCCATGGCGACCGGCCGGCATTACCATACCGCGCCGACACACTTCCTGTGGAGGTATTTGGACAGGAAGGGGAGACCGCGGGGCCCGGGCAGTCAGCGGGGCCCCAGACACGGCCCCCGTCCTTGGCTTTGCGACTCCTGGGGAGAGCAGAGTGAAAGGGCCAGCCGCCTCTCTCTGTCGAGCTCATTCAGGCCGCTTTATTTAGAAACACTCCATTTCCCCCTCGCAGACCCGAGAGCGGCTGACCTCCAGCGTCCCACAATCCCCCGGGGCCGGTCCGCACTGACCGCACTCTTCCTGGCGGGATGGCCTCCGATACCAGCCATTTTCTGTCAACTGTGGATCGTGAGCAGGGGGGGGGGGGGTCTGCTCTGAGCCCAGAAGACACAGAGGTGAGATTTAAGTTTTCATCTTCTCCAAACATCAGTTCTGGATTTACATCTGCGTTTAATTGGCAGACGTACCCTTTTATTTTAAGTCTGAGAGACAATCGAGCCCTGTCTCACTGCTGCACGAACCGGCTCCATATTTGTCATTCAACCACAAACTATCATAACGGTATTGCACTGATGAGGGAGAGACCTCTAGAAGCAGAGCCTGAACATTAACTGTTGCCCTAATGTCGATTCCCGGTCCTGTCAAAGCTGAGTTTGTTTATGTCATACAGGGCATCAGTTATGCAGTATGAACGGGCCTATGAAACGGCAGCCATTACGCGCCCCAGTCTGAGAACAATCCTTCATCCGGTACAAAACCTCGCTCACTGTTTTCATTGAGGGTTTCAAAATCTGCATCTCATTTTCCCTCCTCAATCCAAAGACTGGATGAAAGCGAAAAACCAATCAAAAGCTACACTCAGTGCATGAATAAAAATCAACTCCTTTAACGGTAATCCCGCCACTGCCATAAGTAGGAGACAGTGTTTCATTAAGAGCAAAAACACATCAATCTCTAAATAAATACACGGTGTTCACAGCTGATTTCCTCTTTTTCTTCTTCTACCAAAAAAGCAATTATTGGGAAAGAAGGTCAGCACTGCGATTTTTCCATTTTAAAAGAGCATTTATTCTGCCCTGCGTCTTCGCTCCCCTTCACGTTTTCACTGCTGCGGATGACAGTCGCTGATGGATTGGGTTTTTGGTGGCTGAAAGGGGCTCCGGGAGAGATTGTTACCAGATGAGGGGGGTCTTTGAGTTCTAGCAGCTCGGCGCTGGATGAAGCCGTTACCCTCCGCTTTTCACCAACACACACACACACGCAAAGACCCCCGCTAATTAACCGAAAAACAAAGACCACAAACCCCACGCTCGATCCCAGCTTCCCCTCAAACCACCCGCGCCGCGCGTCTCTGACGGATCCCGCCGAACCTTTTCAAACCGCCGCGTTCGGCCCAGAAACCCCCGTCTCGGTCGCTGGCGTTCCTGCCAATTCTCCACGGGGAGACATTATGCGGTCGCGCTGAAGAAAGGTTTCAAAAGAACGGCGGAGCCGAAAAACCGAGAGATCGGATCGGGCCGGAGCGCGACACAAATGAGATCCAGGACTGCAACGTGAAAGACACTTTCAGAAGCGGACCGGGACCAGAGTGAGAGTTCAAAAACAACAACATCGACATCAACAAGCGGGAATCCAATTGTCCTGTGCCCCGCTGGGCAGCAGGGGAGCAGGACGGGGTTGGGGTCCGGGTCGAGAGGAGAACGTGTGCAGTTTCGGTGAACGCACTGGTGAGGGGTTATTGGGGGAGGGTGGGGGAGGGGAATCTGGAGACTGGTTATTAATTCTGGAATGTGGATAGTGGACAGAGGGAATGTGTACGTCTGGCACAGAAGAGGCCAATTTGCATTTAAACTGTTAGAGTCAACTTTGCTACAGCAGAATACACACACACACACACACTACTAATACACATACACACACACACACTCTCACACACACAGAAATGCACACACTCACTCACTCACAGACACACAGAAAGGCACACATACACATTTACCCTGCTGCATAATCGCATGCTTTGGGGGTCAGAGATAAAAGGTCAGGTCATGCCAGCACTAACCTGTTTATCTATATAGTCAATATTCTGACTGCTTTTGTCTATTCCCAGAGAGCACCAATTACGTGACAGCGTTTGGCAGACTGCGCTTAATTTTCTTTTTTTTCATGAAATCATTTACACAGCTGGATATTAAGTGAAGCAGTTTAGCTTCACCGTGCTCTAGGGTATACCTGCAGCATCCCTCCAGGGAATCAAACCCACAACCTTATGAGTTACGAGCCCAGTTCCCAGACCACGATGACACACCAGGCACGAACGCACAGCCCCGCGTGACCTTTCCTGTGGCCTTCAAACCGCACCTGCCACAGCAGCCCGGCCGAGCGCTTCCTCCGCGCGCCTTGCACCTCCGCTCCAGCGCTGACTCACCGCCCCACAGGGCCGAGAGCCGAGCCGTCCTCCTGACAGGCCCTCCTGGCGCCGTTCCCCGGCGGCCAATCTGCGCTGACGCGCTGTCAGCCAATCGCCACGGCTGCACTGCCAGCCAATCAGCGCTGACGTGCTGTCAGCCAATCCGCAAGCAGAGATCCCAGGGCTTCTTCTGCGAATCACGCGGTGAAACCGCGGCGTAACGCAGCTGATAACGGGGCGCTCGGACCGGGCACCGAAACTGGCCTTTACGACTTCCTCCGCCCCTGCCGACAGCCGCGTTCCCCTGTACGTCCTCCTGCGGAAACTCCGTGGCCCCCGCGCTCAGCCACTTTCGGTTTTCGGGGCTTGTATAGTCATCAGAGACCACTCAGCCCCGACGCCGAAATGTAGAAAATAAACACGGAGTCCCCAGAGGGCCGTGCCGTGCCGGGGAAGTGGAGCGGACCCTCGTATCCTGAGTTCCCCCCGAAAAAAACACAACGCCGACGTCTCCCAGGCCTATTTAACTCACTTCCACCGCCAGGGTCAGGGAACGCCCGCCACTCGCCTCGGGTTACATCCCGGGTCCTGGGAGCAGTACGGGTCAGACCCACAGACACAGATTAACCCCTGGATCTAGATTACATTCAGTTCCCATACAAAAGTCGATTTAGCCCAAGACTAAACTTAATCTGTGTCTGTGAACCCCGGCCCTAAGTCACACTGCATGTACAAGAGAACAGATGTAAGAAGATGTGGGGCTTTTCATAATTCCACTCTTTGCTTGAGAAGACAAAAGAGCAAGGAGCTGCATGTAAAAACACTGCCTTTGGAAGACACGGCCAAGACGTTCCCTATGACGAAAAAAAAGAAATAGGTATTGCAATCACCGGGTGAAACAGTGAGGCTACGCCGCATCCCAATTATATCAGAGACCTGTCCGTTTGAACTACATACACCAAAATGCATTTCAGTCAAGGTGAAATTAGACAGAAATAGGGCATTTCCCAAGACTGTCCAAATGGCAGCCATTAAAATCTCACAGCGTGTGCACCCAGATTATGCAGCCTGAAAAACAGAGGTATCCAGCGCGGCTCTTCAGTAAATTCCCTGTGGGTTAGATAAGTACACGTCCTATTTATTCTCCATCTAATTATACATACTCCTTATTTTTCAGACCAGGGAAAAAAACATGAAGTGCCCCCTTCTCTGCACACGTATACAACCCCTCCCCTTCCCCACACACACACACACACACACACACACACCCACACCCACACTCGCACACACACACACACACACACACACAAACACACTCTACCCCACCCCCAAACTCTGGACACGATGATGACAAACGCAGCGAAATGAAATACTGTCCATAAAACACTAATGCAAACCAGATGTCTTTTTTTTTCAGCTGAGGAGAGAGAAAAAAAAACTGCGTACGGTCTCCTTAATCCACTTAAAATCTAAAATTTCAAACAGTTATGAAAATATTTTCCCTTTAAATGCGCTCCAGATGAAGAGGCATTTTGGGCCTGTCTCGTTCCGTTTCTCCCCTTTTCTTCTGCCCCTCTCTCCCTCGGCGTTCCCGTTCCCTCTCTCCGCCGCGCGTCTCCAGGACGACGGCAGGGCCCCCGCGACAAACAGGGCCCTCCTCCTCCTCCTCCTCCTCCTCCTCCTCCTCCTCCGCGGTCCGCAGCGAGGCCACGCCCCCTAATCACTGACCGGCCCAAAGCTGTGGCTGCAGACGGCCGTCGGGCCCAGAGCCCCACCAGCGGGCAGTACCGGGGTGTTCTGCAGGGTGGGATCAGAGCCAGGGCAGTACCGGGGTGTTCTGCAGGGCGGGATCAGAGCCAGGGCAGTACCGGGGTGTTCTGCAGGGCGGGATCAGAGCCAGGGCAGTACCAGGGTGTTCTGCAGGGCGAGATCAGCCCAGCGGGCAGTAACAGGGTGTTCTGCAGGGCGGGATCAGCCCAGTGGGCAGTACCGGGGTGTTCTGCAGGGCGGGATCAGCCCAGTGGGCAGTACCGGGGTGTTCTGCAGGGCGGGATCAGCCCAGCGGGCAGTAACAGGGTGTTCTGCAGGGCGAGATCAGCCCAGACGAGCAGTAACAGGGTGTTCTGCAGGGCGAGATCAGCCCAGACGAGCAGTAACAGGGTGTTCTGCAGGGCGAGATCAGCCCAGATGAGCAGTAACAGGGTGTTCTGCAGGGCGAGATCAGCCCAGCGGGCAATAACAGGGTGTTCTGCAGGGCGAGATCAGCCCAGATGAGCAGTAACAGGGTATTCTGCAGGGCGAGATCAGCCCAGATGAGCAGTAACAGGGTGTTCTGCAGGGCGGGATCAGCCCAGCGGGCAGTAACAGGGTGTTCTGCAGGGCGAGATCAGCCCAGACGAGCAGTAACAGGGTGTTCTGCAGGGCGAGATCAGCCCAGATGAGCAGTAACAGGGTGTTCTGCAGGGCGAGATCAGCCCAGCGGGCAATAACAGGGTGTTCTGCAGGGCGAGATCAGCCCAGATGAGCAGTAACAGGGTGTTCTGCAGGGCGAGATCAGCCCAGATGAGCAGTAACAGGGTGTTCTGCAGGGCGAGATCAGCCCAGTGGGCAGTAACAGGGTGGTCTGCAGGGTGAGATCAGCCCAGCGGGGAGTAACAGGGTGTTCTGCAGGGCGAGATCAGCACCCAGAGGCAGACAGAGAAGCGGGGAGCGCTCGCTCACAAACCTCACTAAAACTCAGCCGCGTATGAATTATCGTTTGGGAAAGGCTGCGTTGTGGTCCCGGGGAGGGAGCTGGGTTCTGGACGGGTTCCTGAGAACATGGCCGCGCTGTGGGCCGAACCTTCAGCACCGCGCCTCGCTCCGGCTTAATGGCCGCGACCGTGGACGCCCGAGAGGAGTGGGCTGAGCCCCCCCCGGCAGGGCCCTGTCCAATAGGGGCCCCTCAGTGATATGATTGATGGGGCAGGGAGTGCAGGGACCCAGGGCTGTCTCATTTCTGTGAAGAGCACTGTGGTATTAATAGCGCACAGTAATCACCCCGCCACTCATCTGTACCTGCCACCTGAGCCCCTCCGCCTACCTGCCCTACAGGTGAGGGTCGTACCTGCCCCCCCCCCAGCCCCGGGCCCCGGGCCCCGCTGCCCTGGTAACCAGATGGCCCCGCGCCTCGGCAGGGCCCCTCCCTCGCGGGCTGAGCCAGGGAGCGTGGCGCCTGTGAGGTTGGGAGGCAGCCTCAGCGAGACACCAGCCCTGTCCACCATCTATTTTTATTCCACAGCGCTCTCTCTCTCTCTTTCCCTCTCTCTCTCCTGCTCTTTCTCTCTCTCCCCCTCTCTCTCCTGCTCTTTCTCTCTCTCCCCCTCTCTCCTGCTCTTTCTCTCTCTCCCTCTCTCTCCTGCTCTTTCTCTCTCTCTCCCTCTCTCTCCTACTCTTTCTCTTTCTCTCTCTAACTCACTCTCTCCCCCTCTCCTGCTCTCTGTATTCCTCTCTCTCCCTCTCCTGCTTTCTCTTTCTCTCTCTGTACCTCTCCTGCTCTATCTCGCTCCCTCTCTGTCCCCCCCTCTCTCGTTCTCTCTCTCCCTCTTTCTCTCCCTCTCTCTCTGTCCCTCTCTGTCCCCCTCTCTCTCCCTCTCCTGCTCTCTATCTCTCCCTCTTTCTCTCTTTCTCTTTGTCCCTCTCTCTCTCCCTCTCCTGCTCTCTATCCGTCCCTCTCTCTCTCTTTCTCTTTGTCCCTCTCTCTCTCCCTCTCCCTCTCTGCCGCGCTCCAGCCCCTTCGCGTGACAGAGGAAAATGAAAATATAAAAACACACAGCCTATGGTTTCTGGTTTGGATCCCCACTCCGTCCTTTCTTTTTTTTCCCCCTTTTCACTTTCTTTTTTGGAGTATTTATTTTGAGGCGCTCGCCAAAACAGCGAGCTCTCCCCTGTCATTGGCATAAATCTCGTACTGTCCGCGGTGCTGGGGGCTGATAACTTCTCTCTTTTCCTCGATCTTTCTCAAGCCGCTCCCGCGCGCAGGCACCGGGGCGCACAATCGGGCCCTTGTCTTGAATCCAAATGCGCATGCACAACAAGCGCCGAGAGGAGCACAACAACTGGCGGTCGGGACTCAGAAAGCGTCCCACGTTTGAGGGATCTCCTGACACTCAAGTCAAAGCGCATCGGAATGCAAAGTGCGACAGACTCGTAAGAGGTCGCCCCGTTTTTTTTTCTTCTTTTCCCCCGGTGGCTTAAGTGTATTTCTGAACGCGGCACAAAGGTGCTGGCGAAAAGGGCTCGGTGCCCTTTACTCCTTCATTCAGACGAGTTAAATGCCACGATTGTACTTTTTAGGGACAGGATTGCTGTATTTAACCAGCTAATCCTACACGCAGAGTCAATTCACGTACAATATGGTTATGTGTATTACCCCGCGGGGAGGCTCTTGGCTTTCAGGGCTGGCTTTACCATCACAAAGGCTCCGTCCCGCGCCTTCCAGCCCTGACGACGCGGACGGGAACGCATTGTGACAAGGGGGCCATTCTGACAGAGTGCATTGTGGGTGCCTCTCTGGCAAGGCTGAATGGGACGGGCACGGCCAGACCGGGGTTCGCAGGGTACGGGGCCAGACAGGTCCTCCCAAAGGGGTTCCCCTCCCAACGCTCAACACTGCTTTACACAATTCTCAAACAGTGACCCCCCCACCCACCCCCACCCCCCTGACAGAACCCCACCCCATGAGAGGAACAGTGGGGTGGTCTGCTCCGGTCAACGCGTAGCGCTTGTTTAAATCTTT
>NC_083772.1:8818871-8821371 GCF_963514075.1 Conger conger
TGTTACCCCAAAAGGGCTAGTGTGGGTGCAGGTTATTGTTTTAGTACTTGTCAAGTCCTTGATTGAAGATTTAAGTTAATTATTTTAATCTGGGGCGACATGGCTCAGGCAGTAAGAGCAGTCGTCTGGCAGTCGGAGGGTTGCCGGTTCGATCCCCCGCCCGGGCTGTGTCGAAGTGTCCCTGAGCAAGACACCTAACCCCCAAATGCTCCTGACGAGCTGGTCGGGGCCTTGCATGGCAGCCAATCGCCGTGGGTGTGTGAGTGTGTGTATGAATGGGTGAATGGAGAAGCATCAATTGTACAGCGCTTTGGATGAAGGCGCTATATAAATGCCTGCCATTTACCGTTTAATCTGATGTCATAGCGCTGGGCTTACACAGAAACCTACACCCACGCCAGCCCTTTTCAGACACTGTAAGACTGCGCGCCCCTGACTTAAGTCCTTGTGCAGGCAACTCATTTAAGGACAGAAAGGAAAGGAGTTTGGAGTTTAAAAGAAGAGAAGATCTGATCCGTCGTCTGAAATACGGGACACGGCTCTCTGTGCCCGGGAGAAAACAGAGACGTGCGTGACTCCACTGAGCACAGCTCTGAGGATGAGGAGCTGAGCATGAAGAATTACGTACACTTTCGTGAAAAAAGGTCCAGACCGTACAGACGCCCCTGGGGCGCACTCTGTTCTGCTCTGCCCCAGAGCCTGGGTCTGCGGCCTGACAGACCTCATCCTCACTGCCCTGCACAACAACATCACTCCGCCTCGCACGTTTAGCAGTCTGCAGTCCTCCAGCCTGGCCCTGCCCAGTGAGAGTAACTCACTGCCCCTTCTGCACCCTGGATCTGCCCAGTCAGAGAAACACACTGCCCCGTCTGCAGCCTGGATCTGCCCAGTCAGAGAAACACACTGCCCTACACCGCCGGCTCCCAGATAGACTGCTTGGACAGCAGCTGCTATTGGTCAGACGGAAGGAACTCCTGGCCTCTAAGGCCGAGCCAGATCTCTCTGTACCTGTGATAAACCCTGAGGTGGCCCTTAGCCCTGCATTGCTCCAGGGGCTTAGTCTAATCAACTGTAAGTCGCTTTGGATAAAAGCATCAGGACATGTAATGACATGTAATTAACTCTATAAACACCAACCTCACACACATCTCCCCCTGTCTCAATATATTCCCTCCCCTTTCTTTTCCAAGCCTGTCTTTCCTTGTCTGAACCCCTCTGCTGCTGTTCTAGGGGCATCACTCTCTCTTCACTCTCTCTCTCTCTATGCTCTCAGTCTGAGGTATGCATTGGCTCTCTCTCTCTCTCACTCTCATACCAAACCTTTATGACCAAGGTGCCATATGAGGCCAGCGTTCTGCTTTGTGGAGCTCCAACCCCGGAGTGTGACAAAATGAGGCTTACGGGGGGTACTTCCAACTCAATCTCCAGTGCAACGACAGCACCCCACCGGCGCTGAATCGCCCCTGACCGACTAGAACCGCGAGCTGCGTCCAGCGCGTTCTGAGCTGGACGACACGCTCATCTCCGTCTTCATTAAGCCAGCGTCTGCGATGACACCGAGCCAGCGAGTTTCTCAGCTTGTGTGTTTTGGCCGCGCCTCTCGAACCGCAGTTCTCTCACTTCACCGACCACGGCCAAATCCGCCGGCTCTTTGTCTGGATGCGCCGGGGGGGGAGAGGAGCACACGGGCACCAGGGCGGAAGCCATTCTCCCGCCCCCCCCCCCCCCCCCCCTTCGCGCCATCGCTGGTGCCCAACTCCACGTCCTGCCGGGGCGAAGCACGCCCGCTCCTGTTTCAAATGGAAGCGTCCCAATAGGCCAGGACAACTATTTTTGTTAAAAAAAGAATCAGGCATTGTGGCCAGTTTTCTCTTGGTTGCATGTTTTTTCAACAGCCAGCGAGCGCTCCCGGGAGATCTGGTGTTGTCATGCAGCATATGATACCAGCACAGTTGACTGCCCACACATTTATTTTGAAATTGCACTTTTCTCTTCAACATAAATTCCCAGTTAGGGAGATAATGACATATTTGTGTGTGTGTGTGTGTGTGCGTGTGTGTGTGTGTGTGTGCGTGAGTGCGTGCATGTGTGTGTTTGTGTGTGTCTGTGTGCGTGTGATGCAGAGGGGTGTGTGCAGGTAAGCGCCGATCAGCTTTGTTTCCAAAGGGAAGTGTTTTCTCTACAGATAGGCCCGGCTCTCCCTGGTGGAAAATTTACGGCGAATTAAATCTAATCGCGCTGGCACTTCATTAGACTGCAGCGCACTCCTCCGAGGCCAGGGGGCGGGTGGGCTTCACGGGGGGGGGGGGGGGGGGCAGGGGCCAGACACAAAGCAGAGACACGGAGAGGGGGGGGCGGGGGGGTAAGAGAGCGCGAGGCGTAGGGTCCGTGTGCTCCCCTCCGTGACCGCGGTGACACGCCTCCGCTCTCAACCTCACATACATCATGCGTGTTGGATAAACACGCTCACGCCTCCCCCCCCCCCCACACACACACACGG
>NC_083772.1:8828871-8877835 GCF_963514075.1 Conger conger
AAGATGGAAGATAGCGTAGCGCGAAGCGAGAGAAAGGGGAAATTCGGTGGCTCCCGTTCTTATCTCTTCAGGCTCCCGGCCTGTATGGCCCTGCGGCTAATTGACTAAAAGCTTGTCACGCTCAATGACCAATCGGACAGCTGCGTCCGGTTGACGGACGTAAACGGTTTCGATCTCTTCGGGATGACCTTCACAGAGATCGCCGCACGTGCAGCCTTAATTCTGTGTCCAGTCCCCCCACCCCCCCAGGCTACAGCCCATCGCCTTTGCAACTGTAGCAACCGCGCTGCGTAAAAGTGGTCGGTTAATTACCTCGCAGCCACCTCTCCTAATTATATCTTTTACTAAACCCTAAGTGATCCCATTTACAGCAGAATGGAATCCTCTGGCGGGCGAGCTTCGCCCCCGGGCTGCTGTCTGTCCCTGTGTGTTCTCCGTGTCCCCCCCCCACCCCACCCCCACCCCTCTCCCGACTCATTATTTCAACTGGCACGGCTTAATACCAGCTTAATAAGGCGGACATTTTGGCTCAAGTAAGGAACCTTGTGCACTGGGCACACGAGGAACAGCGCAATGATTAGCTGTAAAAATCTGACTTTGTGTGCTGCCACACGCGTTTATTCCATTAGCGTTTTTCACTCTATGTTACACGTTCTGCACTGAGATAACTGTACAGTGTAAAACCGAAAGATAACATTTTTATTCTCACTCTGTGCCGAGGATAGACTATAATATGCCTACAGTTAGATCTTAACTCTCCACAGTGAATGGCCTATCCCCAACATCCAACATGCCTCCAAGCGAATATGCTATACTGTATGACCACTGTTATTTTCTCAGGAAATATGGATTTTGTGTTACCTGAGAAATCTGCTCACAGCCAGGAAGCTCATTCTGGCTCTGTTATCATGGACAGGGAGTGCGATGGATGGATCGGTTGGTAGAAAGCTGGTATTCCCTGATAAAAACGCACTGCGCGGAAGGCTTGATGGCACGTAATTGCGGCTGTCGAGAGATGGAACACGATCACGTCGTGAACCTCACCCTTGTACGCTGAGCGGTCTTTCTTTTCCCGGCTTCGCACGCTTCACTGTGGAGACGTTTATTTATCTCTTCCATTTTTACAGTTCTAAAAATAACAGGAGGAGGAGGATGTGCTGGGACTGACTACTTCACGCTCCTGCTCCTATTTAAAGTGAGGAGAGACTGCGATACTTATGTTATAGTATACTTAAGAAATATTACCTAAGATACTTTAGAAATGGGGAATAAAGTAAATTGATGAAACGAAAACGAGGATGATTGCGCTACAGTTTAAGATTAACCATCTCTCAGAGATTTGTTACGTGCAGTTTCGTATTACAAAAGAACAATTTATTTCCTTGAAAGGGACATGAATATCCTTATTAAAGGCACTTTTATTTAGATGGTGGTTAAAACATCGTACATGGTGGACATATAGAACTCTCCCCCTGGGATACCATGGGAACGAGGGGAGCCATGACGACAGATCTCCTGCAGTTGTGCGGGAGGAGGTGGAGGTACCCGCTCTGAGTGCGGGAGGCTGAGGAGGTACCTGCTCTGAGTGCAGGAGGCTGTGGAGGTACCTGCTCTGAGTGCAGGAGGCTGTGGAGGTACCCGCTCTGAGTGCGGGAGGCTGAGGAGGTACCCGCTCTGGAGACGGCAGCGGGACTGAGCGCAATGTGCTTTTAATATTCAGCTCCTCCCCCGTACACTGCTCCCCCGTGGCCCGCGAAGCAGGCGAGAATGCCTCATGAGAGTTCCCACAATGCAGCGCTCCTCAAAGACAGAGAGCCGAGAGGGAAGAATGCGCGCAGCCATAACCAGTGGTAGGTTCGTAGAGAAATGGGGTTTCCGCGCAACGCGAGACGTGTTGCTTCCCGTTGTTTATCACGCCAGCAGAGGCGCGCCTCCCCCCGCCGACCCCGATCCGACCCCGATTCGACCCCGATCCGACCCCGATTCGACCCCGCGGGAAGGTTTCCGCCGGCGTGGAGCGTGGTCCTCGCACCTGCAGACGCGATCCCGGCCCTGAGGCTCCCCGCGTGTGAAGAAAACCCAAACTGAACCGAGCTGGAAACGGCGGTAATTCGCAGCGCCATTCCGTCACGTTAGCGCTGACCCCGGGGATGACTGGGACACACTGACTGGGACACACGCGGGTCGCCAGATGCGCCGTCGCCTGGAGACCGTCGCCTGGAGACCGTCGCCTGGAGACCGGCGCGGGACACACCAGAGGGACGCGGAGTGCAGACAGAGGAAGGGCCCGGTGTGGGAAACAGGAAGTCTGGAGAGATAAGGAGAACGTGAGGACCAAGGAAAACAAAGGAGTGGGGAAAGGAGAGAATAAAGGCTTGTTTTTGGTGGGGGGGCTCCTTTTCCCCTCTGCGCGCCACACAGACAGCGGCGGGACCCCCAGATGCACACAGCTGCTGCGGCTGAGCCCCCCCCCCCTCTCGCCCGGACCCCCACCTGCCCTCCACCCTCCCCTCCGGGACGCCCCCTCTGTGTTCCTCCCCTCTCTCCCACCGCCACGCTCTCACTCCTCCACGGAAAGCTCAGTGGCTGTCAGCACCTGCGCAGACTGGCTGACCGGGCGATGTAATGATTAATTTGACCCCTACCCCCCAATCCTATGTCCTCACCTCTTCTATCAGGTAACACTACGGCAAGACAGGGATCTGTTACTGTAAAAATCACATACAGTATCCAACCATGGGTAGAGTGTGTAAGCAGTTCACATCCTATCAAACACAGGTTAGAGTGCGTAACCAGTGGTTACTAACCAGTACACACTTTATGCAACACAGGGTAGAGTGTGCAACCAGTACACATTCTATCCAACACAGTGAAGTGAGCAACCACTACTAAACCGTACTTTATCCTACACAGGTTCTAGAGTGTGTAGGCAGTACATAATGTATCCAACAGAGTATGTAACCCCTGCATATGGACTACTGTTCAGATCTGGTATTGTTTTAAACTACCACACTGTGGAAATAAAATAGTAGAAATCTCCTGCAAACGCCTCCCCCTGGCACAGCCCTGTGGCGTGCACAGTCTGAGTTTCGCCGCCAGAGAATATTATTCCATCTATTGTTCCCATTTCCAACCCTCGAAGAGCGGCACTCAGCTACAGGCCTCTTCCTAGTCTTGTACCGACAGACAGACAGACAGACAGACATACAGGCATACAGACACACAGACAGACAGACAGACACACAGACAGACAGACACACAGACACACAGGCATACAGACAGACAGACAGACACACAGACACATAGGCAGACAGGCAGACAGACAGACCCACAGGCAGACAGACAGACACACAGACACAGGCAGACAGACACACATGCAGACAGACAGTCAGACAGACACACAGACAGACAGACAGACAGACACACAGACACACAGACACACAGACACAGGCAGACAGACAGATAGACAGGCAGACAGACACACATGCAGACAGACAGTCAGACAGACACACAGACAGACAGACAGACAGACACACAGACACACAGACACAGGCAGACAGACAGATAGACAGACAGACAGACAGACAGACATGCAGACAGACTGACAGACACACAGACAGACAGACAGACACACAGACCCACAGGCAGACAGACAGACACACAGACACAGGCAGACAGACAGACAGACACACATGCAGACAGACAGTCAGACAGACAGACACACAGACAGACAGAGACAGACACACAGACACAGGCAGACAGACAGACAGACACACATGCAGACAGACAGTCAGACAGACAGACACACAGACCGAAAGACAGACAGACTGACAGACACACAGACACACATGCAGACAGACAGACAGCAGACAGACACACAGACACACATGCAGACAGACAGACAACAGACAGACACACAGACACACATGCAGACAGACAGACAACAGACAGACAGACAGACAGACAGGCAGGCAGACAGACAGACAGACAGACAGACAGACAGGCAGACAGGCAGACAGGCAGACAGACAGGCAGGTCCCTGGCTGGTGAGAAGTGATGGACAATCACACACAATAAAACACAGGCAGATGTCTCCAGTGGAGCAGCCCTGACCTGAACACCCACACAGGGTCCAGATGCAGGGCGGTGTTTATACTCGCTGGAAGCAGCCCGGCTCCACACGGGCAGTAAGTGCTGGAGGAAGTATCACAGGCTCCAGCACATTAAGCAGCACATCCCGTCTCCTCCAGCTTCGCCTCTCCTCTGTAAATACTGTGAAACCACAGGCCTGCAGTTAGTGGGGAAGAGAACCGAGGAACACGCATGCACGCGTTAACCCTCTCGGCTGTGAGGTCACAGACACGTGACCGGGGCGTTCTTAACTGGGCATTCTAACGCTGACGTCACAATTGCTACCGGCGACGGAATGCGATGGAGTTCCAGAACACTGACGTAGAATTCTGGAAAAAGACATTCCAAAAAAAAAACCTTCAAAGCCATCCTTCTCCGCCAGTCCATTGGAGGTAGGACCTGGTGACTTGTTGTTTTAAATGTCAGACCTAGACCAAACCACAAATGTGTCTTTCACATTCATGAGACCGTTCCCGTTCACACAGAGGAATTGCAGAGAGGGGTTTGTTCTGCCCAGTGACTAAAACCACTTGAGCTTGGTGGCCAAAGGCAGACTGGGCTACAAAGGAGGAGCATTTGGGCAACCAGCTGGTCGTTCGTTCCGGCCGTTTCTCCCTCCAGTTGGGTCCATTAGCAGCCGGGCTCCCCCTGTCCCTGGCCTGTTTAAAATGGAGCGGGCCCAAACGCTCGCCTCCGTCCAACACCTGCTCGCTCCCGGCCCAGCTGGGGGGGGGGGGGGGGGGGGCGGCGGCTTTGTCCGTGCTAAAGCAGCGTGACGGTCCTGCTCGAACGGAGCCCGGACCGCCAGGAGATGGGAGCGCGGAGCGATGGGGAACGTTGCGGGAACGTTGCCGGAGCGCCAGGGGAACATTCCGGAACCGGGGGCGGTGGGGGTGGGGGAACAGCCTTAGATCAAGCGCAAAAACGCATTAAAACAAAGGATCAGATTTAGGTTTTTTTTTTTTAAGACGCCATATGGCGGCGTGCGTTCTGCTCGCTGCGCCATATTGCCTCCCGTTCCCCGTGTGATCCAGACATCAGAGCACACTTGAAAGACCCCTTTGATACCGCCGCCCCGGCAGGACCGCCGCGTCGAGCGGTGAGACGCCCTTTCAGCGGCGGAAACGCCGCGCGGACAAATGAACAGAACTGTAACGCGCTCACGCGGGACGGGCCCAGTAAGGCCTTTCATGTGACAGGTGAGCAGAGGACAGGAGGAGGGACGCGACACACCGCACCCAGGCGTGCCCGGGCGGACCCACCGGCCCCGGCACCCGACTGGACCGGTCCCCCTGCAGAGAGGCTGCTCTCAGCTCTGTGTGTTTTATGAGTTAAGAGAGATCACTGCAGTCTGTCCCATTCCCTTGAAAAGAGGAGGGCGGGGGGGGGGGGGGAATAATTGAGCCGAATTATCTCGGCTGACAGAATAATCAGTTTCCCACAATTCAACTTGCGGAGGAGCGCCGACAAAACTCCTGGCATTTGATTACCTCGCGTTGGGCTAAAGGGGGTTTTAAAAAGAGAGATTATTTGACTCCTTGCCCCCATTTGTTACACAAATAAAGGGGTCTGTGTCTGCGCCCTTCGAGCGGGGAGCAGTGGGCTCTGGGAGGGGCGGGGGTCTGGCCCGGTTTCAGGGGAGCAGGGGGAGCAGGGGGGCGCATTTTGGCGTGACACCGGGAAAGTGCCAGTCTTGTGTTACAGGAAGCCGGCCCCAGGCAGCGTCCTCCTACAGCGCCCCAACGCGCCTCCAGATGTTCTCCTCGCCTCAGTCATATTAAACATGATTAGACTCTGCACTGAGCCTCACTACCCCAGCCCCGGGCACGCAGCCTTCCCCAGCAGCCAGAGAGCACGCTGTCGGTCTCTTAGCTGGACGGACGCAGTTCCGCCACCTGCCTGTAGGTGCAGGGCGGCCTGTAGCGTAGTGGTTAAGGTAATTGACTGGGACACCAAGGTCGGCGGTTCGATCCCCGGTGTAGCCACAATAAGATCCGCACAGCCGTTGGGCCCTTGAGCAAGGCCCTTAACCCTGCATTGCTCCAGGGGAGGATTGTCTCCTGCTTAGTCTAATCAACTGGACATCACTCTGGATAAGAGCGTCTGCCAAACGGCAATAATGTAATGTGATGCTTGAGTGGAGGCAGACGCTTGTGGTCGCAACTAAGACAAATCCGTACCGCACACTGGGCCAGAACTGGACCCAACACCACCCCCTCCCTCCTCCCGATCCTTTCTCTCTCCCTTTCATTGCCCGGTTGGCAACACTTTCACTCTCGGGGTATTTGGTAGCGACCCCTCCCCTCCCCTCCCGGGGGCCGCCTCTTGAATCTCCCCCAGTTTGTGAACCCCTATGTGGCCAGCCTCCACCACTCCACTTCAGTGCCTCCGTAACACCCCCAACAAAGCACAGCTATGTCCGCTACGGAGCGGCCGATATCGCCCCCCCGAATCGTCCTGAACAAATACACACGCCGCAACAAAAAAAAAACTTTAAATCTGCAGCGAGGCGTTACGGTTTTTCTCGCAAGAAGCGACAGTGAGACGGCATTATCAAAAACCACGTCCTTTAGCTTCAGGCCGGGAGATATCAATTTCGACGGCTTTTTCAAACGCGGTGGAGGTGTTCGTGTTGACTCTAATGGAGGAGTTTCCAAATCAGGGCCCAGACGGGAAATATCACGGCTACGGCGGAACATAAACACCCTCGGGTTTCAGCCAGAAATAGAACCGTGTTCACCCAAACCGCAAAACGCATTCTCTTTATTCCTGTTTTCATTGTTCCGCCAGTCTATGTTGCTCTCATGTTGCCAAGGAGAGGAGCCCATGGCAACGGCGGGCAAGGCCTGGCCGTATTTCAGTCGCGTGTACGTGTGTGTTTCCGTGTGTGTGTTTCCTGTAATACCTGTGTGCCCGGTGCGGCTCTTGCCTCTGCCAGTCTGCGCTCACAGATGCATTTACTGGGGAAGTGTTTTGCACTTTGCGTTTCACAGCGATATTTCTTGTGCTCAACGGTAGGCGACTGGCTCTGTATGAGATCACACACTCCGCTCACACGATCTGCTCACACAATCTGCTCGCACATTTCACTCACACACTGCAAAAACCAAAAAATGAGTCGGTCTCAACAAGTATTTTAGTCTTCTATTTCGACTCTGAAATATATCTATTCTCTTTTTGCTACCTAAGACAAAAATATTGCCAATGAGGTGAGACAGTTTGACTAATTTCAAGATTTACAGTGGTGTAAGAAAATGTCACTTGTCAAGCAAACAAGCTAATATTTTCTAATTTTTTTTGAAGACTCAATAAAAGGCTTTCCTCTCTCTCTCTTCGCTCACACACTTCGCTCACACACTCTGCTCACACTCTTTGCTCACACTCTGCTCACTCTTTGCTCACTCTTTGCTCACGCTCTGCTCACACTCTTTCCTCACACACTCAAACTCACACTCTTGGCTCACACGCTCTGTTCACACTCTTGGCTCACACACTCTGCTCACACACTCTGCTCATACCTGACTAATAAGTCCTGAAGTGAGATCAGATAAGAGGAGGAAACACAGGGACGGGGTGGGGGGTTGGGGGGGTCAGGGGGGTGTCTGGGGGGGTCGTTTCCCGCTCTCTGGCCGGTCCTCTCGCCTTACCGCTGGGGCGCTGCAGACGCCCCGAGACCAGGCCGCACAGAGGCGCCATTCTCACCCGCCGCCACACACAGACACCTCAGCTTCCGTACCCCGCTGACGGAAACCCTGCGCCCCCCAGCGCCCCCCCGCACTCCCCAGCGCCCCCCCAGCGCCCCCCCGTGCCCCCCCAGCGCCGAACACAACCCCCGGCCTGTCCCGGGCCTTCTCCCGGGGGGGAAGGGGAGCAAAAAGCAAACGGAAAATAAATAAGTCCCCCCCACCCCCCCCACCCCTCAGCGTGTAAATAAAGTGCTCCTCTGATAAGCCCAGAAACAGGAGATGGTTTCTGCAGGGGTGCTGAACTGGGGCTCCGGAGAGGCTGGTACGGTGCCATTGTGCGGAGCGGGGAACCCGGGGGGGAGTAACACTCACACTGGAGCCACCGCTCACCCGCCCGCCCGCCCGCCATTCAGCTCATTAAGAAAAGAATGTGGAGCGAGCTGGCCGATCACGCAGCTGCCCCGCTCTCAGACAAAGCTTTTCACTCCGGCCGAGGCCTCGCCATTGGACGGCCGGCGTGAATAGCCGCCGCTCGGTCGCGGTGTGAAGTGCCTCCCCCTCGCCGCGGGGAAGGTTCGGCCAGAACCCGGGCCTTTCTCCCGCCTTTCAGGTACGGGCCCTGGCCTCCTTTGTTCCCCTCCGCGGGGCTTTTCATAAGTGGACGTGTTTCTTCCTCCGCAATAAACGTCCCGCAGCTCCCCGGGTGCCAATCACAGAGGTTTACGGGTAATCTGGTAATATCCCCGGTCTCCGCTAGTAACGCCGAACACGAGCGCCTTGACTGAAGGCAATAAAGTGCAACGGTGAACCGCACCAGAACGGCGCCCAGACAGGCCTGTTAACGGCAGTCGGTTTGTCTTCTGCGGCTTATGAGCTGAAATGAGAGATCCCACTTCAAGCGGGATGCTACAAATACTGTTACATACTAGTGTTGAAATTTCCCTCTTTTCATAAACACCAAGTTAAAATATAAAATATCACACATAATTAAAATGTGTAAAAAAACGTTAATTTCATATGTCTGTAGTCGGTAAAGAAAAGTGCCACAGTTTACATAGTCTGTTAGTATCTTTCCCTCATTGCTTGCTTTCACATTTTACCGTTATTTTTTTCCATCCATCGTCCATATTGTATTACGGGGTTGCCTTCTCCTAATAGGTTTAAGGTCTGCCATTCCAACTCAAAGTGGAAAACTATTTTCTTCATGTCCTTTTCCAGAGTTTAATTATTCCCATTCCTTTGTACAGAAAGCGGTCCACAGTGGAAGTGACAGAATCTCACATGCAGAGACAGAGTAGCGCTGGCCAGCACCTCAGTAACCGTGTGCTACAGACACGGAGGGGGGAAAGACGCGCCCCACCCAGTCCAGTTTTGGACGGCCTATCACAGTACTCCTATTGTGATACTGTTAGGGAACTTTAAAAAAAAAAGGGGGGGAGAAAGCATGGGAATATGTTTCTTGCCGGGAGAAACATAAAAGGTGTTTGTCAAATCTCCTGACGTATGCTCTGGGGCTCAGAGACCCAGGCGCTGGCATGGCCGACACCGTCAGCAGCCGTGAGCTTCCAACTGCCCGCGCCCTGCCGGCGAGGGAACCCTCCCGCCAGCGCGCCACGCCAACCCGGGCCGGCGCGCGCCTCTCCGAGCCCAGCGGCATGCTGGGAACTCTGCGCGTCAGCCAGTCGCACTGCCCGTCGTGTGTTTTTTGGCGTGGGACGACGACAGGACGATCCGCTGCGTGGAGCCGGAGGCAGGAGGTGATTAACAAAATGAAAGTGTCAACAGTTTTGCTAATCAGAATATTCCCCCAATGCCTGCTACAGGGGCTCGTGTTCCACACTACGCTGAGAGCTGACTGCTGAACAAAAAAAAAATTTGAATAATAAAAAAAATCAAATGGCTTGGAACAAACAGAAAGCCCCTTGGAATAAAAGACTGAAAAGATCAAATAAAAACTTAATGGGCTCCACTCAACAATATCGGCAAAACCCCCTTGCCTGTTCTCATACTTCTAAAGACGTTCATATCAATTTCAATTACATTACTCGGATTCCTAGTCGAGGACCTGCCCGGGCAGCTTCGACAGCTCGCGGGGGGGGGCTTCGCAGAGGACCGCTGGGGCCCCAAAATCCTACCGCACGGGCCAAGACCTGTCAGGCGGCTCCCCGCCCCTCCCGCTCCCTGGAGCCGGTCCCTGGCCAAGGCCTCCCCTGCCAGGCCCTCCGTCAAGGCCGATCCACACAGCCAATCGCTGGCGGCCTACGGCCTCACCACAGACGCCACCGATACATGAATCAACCCGACCTGTGACAACGTGAATTCCACCGTTCGTTCGCTTTTTTTTGTTTTTTCTCCCCCTACTGGAAGCCATTTTTCTTTCTCAAACACGCCTTTGGAAGGGATGATTAAAGCAAGGCTTTGAAGCCTCCAGCTAACTGCTACCAATAAAAAAAAGATAGAGAAAGAAACTTTTATTCCCTGACTTTTTTCATTTTTATTCTTTTTCCCAGCGCAAAATTTCGAAAGCAGCATGAGAAAACACTTAGCGGGTAATGATGGATGACAGCTGTCAGCCAAAGAAAGGTTTGGGAACCTGTAGTGTAAAGTGAAGTGAGATAGGGGTTTACTTTTATTTCGGGTTGACCCTCCCCCCCCCCGTTCCCGTCCCCCTATTCAAGTAAGAGCCAATTAACACACCTCTACTGAGAGAAAGAAGCCTACTTACTCTAAAAAGAGCCTTTTGAATCTGGTCTCCCCTCACCTCCCTCTGCATTGTGTTCTCCCATCCTCATCTGCCCAGGCCCCCTTCCTCCTTCCCACCAAAAACCACTGCCAACTGTTGGCAGGCCACACCCGCCAAGAACATAGGTTTTGACCCCCCTCCCTCTACATGGAATAGCTCTGGCCCAGTTTCAGCACCCCCATGCCCCCCGCCCCCCGTACCCCCCCGTACCCCCCTCTGAAGCCCACTGCTGGCCAGCTGGTGACCCTATTTCTCTCCGACATCCCTGAATGATAGTCCTCACTTACTCCAATGCAGGCATTTGAAATATGCTTTGCATGTGTGTTTCATACTTAATACAGGTTGCTCACCTCGTTTTTGTAGGGCTGATATTTTTTTGCCACCTGCAAAGCAACCTTTTTTTGCACCAATACATTTTTTGTGAGGTATTCCATGCTCTTTTTATAACAAGTGCATTTTTCCCGGAATATTCCCATTCCAGGATCCCAAGTTGTTCTGTTCATAATAAGTAATTCATCATCACTGCTTCAGTATCCATGCAAACTAGCCCCTGTCTCCCTCTACAATTTATATTCATGTTTTTTAAAAGGCTGTCGATGTGCACAGGAAGCTTGATTTTCCCAGCAGAACCAAGGTGCTGGATCTAATTGTGTTGTACCTCAGATTTTTGTTGCATTTTGCCAGAATCTTTTTTTTTTTTTTCTCCTAGTCCTAGTTTCTCCTGTTAACAGTTTTATTCTTTTGTCTGTCACGCCGGAGGACTGATGCAATCACGTAACCAAGGGTTACTCGCTCTGTTCATCAACCTCAATACGCCTTTCTGCCAAACACGCCAAAGAAACCATACTTGATTTTAAGCGATGTGAACACCACCATTTCAATTAATATGACAGCGGAGCTCAAAGTCCGAAATATTCCGGGCGCATTGTCTCCGTCACCATGGAAACCTTCCCCAAGAGGTGAAAGAGAGGACAGTCTATGCCGAGGCTAAGTTTTCCCAGCTTAATGAAAGCAGGTGGAATTTTCAAGTGCGTCCTCAGAAACCTCAAGGGATTTCACGGTTAAATGGATATCCAATTCAGGCCAGTGCAATAATGACCGACAACGGTCACATCTGAAAAATTATGCTTTTCACCTTGGAAGCTGTCTTAGCTTTTTCAAGCATATTAAGCGCCCCTCAGTACACCTCTTACATTCAAATCATTTCTCAAAACCCCTCAACGGCAATACTGTTCACAATGAATCCTTGATAACGTGGGAGAGAGGAACATTTGGAAACAGAACGTTATCAGCAGAAGAAAGGGCTAGTTTTCCTGATGAAAAACTACATAATTAACCCTAAAGAACGAAGGGAGAGGGTCCTACCTGGAGGAAGCACGTCCCGGCAGGCGCGTTCTCCTTGATGGTCACGTTGTAGAAGTTGCTCCCGAAAACAGGCTCATTGTCGTTTATATCCTGCAAGAGGACGTGGACCACGGCGGTGGAGGAGAGGGGAGGGCGCCCCCCGTCTGAAGCCACCACGGTCACGCTGGGCCTGGGGTCCGTCTCGTAATCCAGCCGCGCAGACGTGGTGATTATCCCCGTCAGGGGGTCCACGGCGAACCAGTCAGAGTGAGTCCCGCGGTCCTGCAGGAGGCTGTAGCGGATGTCGCCGTTGGGGCCCTGGTCTTTGTCCCGGGCCGTGACCTGGAGCACGAAGCTGCCGGCCTGCACCGCCTCCGGGACGGCCTGCCGGTACTCCGGCCGGTCGAAGACGGGCGGGTTGTCGTTGACGTCGGTCACCTGGATGGTGAAGGAGGACTCGGCCCTGAGGGGCGGGGTGCCGGAGTCGGTGGCCATCACGTGCAGCTCGTACGAGTCCCGCTCCTCGCGGTCCAGGATCTGGTCCACGCAGATGAGGTAGATGATGTTGTCCTTGGTGGTGAGGGCGAACTTGCCGTCTCCGCCCTCCAGCGACACGTTGACGTTGGCGTACTCGCCGTAGTCGGGGTCGGTGACGGAGATGCGGGCCACGTACTGGCCGGGCTGGGCCCCCTCGGAGATCCGGGGCGAGCCGTCCTCGCTGAGGAAGATGATGGTCATGGTGGGCTGGTTGTCGTTGTAGTCGCGCACCTGGATCGTGACGAAGGCGTTGGTGACCTCCGGGTGGCTGGCGTTGTCCCGCGCCTGCACCACCAGCTCGTGAACCTTCCGCATCTCGTAGTCCAGGGGCTTGTTGAGAGTGATGACGCCCGAGTGGGGGTCGATGACAAAGTAGTGCTCTGGGTCGCTCTGCCTCCTGTTGATCTCGTACAGCACCTGTCCGTTTGCGCCCTGGTCCATATCCGACGCGAACACCTGCAGGATGTTGCTGCCGGGCTGCAGGTTCTCCGAGATAGTGGCGTGGTAGCGACTCTGATTGAAGACGGGCGCGTTGTCGTTGACGTCCTGAATGGTCACGTCCAGGATCATCTGTCCAGTCTTCTTGGGGGAGCCGCCGTCAAAGGCTTCCAGGAGCAAGGTGTAGGACGACCTCTTCTCTCTGTCCAGGATGGCATTGACCACCAAATCCAGGTAGAGCACTTTGTTGTTTCCCCTCCGGGTCTCGAGGAGGAAAGCATGGTCCACGTTCCCGTCCTTGATCAGGTAGCCCTGCGTGGTCAGCTGGTCTCTGTCTGCGTCGGAGGCTGGATCCAGGGAGAACCTGGTCCCAACGGCCGTCTGCTCCGGGATGGTGAAGGTGGCCCTCTTCCTGGGGAAGGTGGGCGTGTGGTCGTTGATGTCGTTCACGACGATGGTCACCTCCACCGTCACGCCCGTCATGGTGACGGCGATGAAGTTGTAGCGGTCCCTCACCTCCCGGTCCAGCACCTTGGCGGTCTTGATGATGCCGGTGGTCTCGTCGATGTGCAGGTCGCTGCCCACGCCCGTGCCCTCGTGGTCGGAGATGAAGAAGAGCGAGGCGGTGACCCCCGGCGGCAGGCCGGCGCTGATGTCGCCCACGATGGTGCCCGCCGGCTGCTCCTCGTCCAGCTGCAGCTCCAGGGTGCCCAGGACCGCGGACGAGTGCACAGCGATCAGCTCCAGCGCCACGTAGAGCAGCAGCAGCGTCCTCTTACTCCCGGACCTCCGCAGGGCGGTCAGCGCCGTCCTCCCTGTACCTCTGTCCGAAGCCATTGTCCTCATGATGACTGTTTCCTCCTAAGCCTGCAAACAAAAAGGAAAAAAAACAAACAAATTCAAATTAATCTTGGGGAAACAAAACCAAGGATACTGTCACTGACCACTGATGGAAAAGAAAGTGTGAGCTATCGAGTGGTCTGAGGAATTCTTAAATGGCGGCTGCACGTATGAAATAAGACAGACGGAATGCACTGTGCATTTCTGCTGTTAAGAGCAGGTAGGTGCGCCTCGGAGTAATGAAAAGAAAGTCCGACAGCTCTGACCGCAGGTTCGACTGGCTCCGATCCCGACCGCACAGGCCTTTAAAGCGCAATGAGTCCCTCACAAGTATTTCTCGTACATTTCTCATACACACCTAATCAGTCAAGCCCTCGTTTCTCTGACAGAGCAGAAATCCCTACCTTCAAGAGGGAAAAAAATAAGCTCAGACCGCAAGTCTCAATGCCTCTCCTGCCCTGCTCCTAGGCTGGGAGAGTGTATATGATTTCTACATTCGTTTTTAATTAGATGGAGACAAGTCCAGTGATTTGCTGTTGTGGGCTCATATTTGTGCTTGGCTAGTAGGAACACCCCCGGGCAGCTTGTCAGCAAAAGCAGAGGCCGCTATATTGAGACTGGGATGGGTGAGAATGTCGACGTTCACACAAAGACAAGGAGCGATCCCCAATGGGAACAGCCAATCTGAAACCACCTCTTCAACACTGAGTGCTCTCCTGACACCCTTTTATTTTTGGGGTGTTAACTTCAGGAATGTCATACAAAAAAATAAAAATGTGAAGAACAAGCCAGAGGAACAAAAGGGGAAAGCTGTCTTCAATAGCTGACAAGAAACATTCCTTGTTTTATCCGCTTGTTTGGAAAAGCATAAAACACCCACCCACTCCAGTGTCCAAGACGGTGGACCTTTCATGCTGTCAGTGTCTAGATGAGGACCTCATTCCAAGTCACCAGAGAGGAGGAAGCAGGTGGTGTTTTGAAAGCATAAAAGGCGAGACATTTAGTCCCCTGTGATATATTGAAGTGAGTCTTCAAATGGTTCATGAAACCACTGAGAAGCTGGTTGGCCAGCTTAAATAAATTACACCTTTAATGAAGAACTTAATTACCCGTGTCGTGATTGTCCCTTGGCAACTGCTGCCCGTATTTCACAGAGAGTGCGTTAAAAAGGAGTTTCACGTCCTTGAAATCTTGGCAGACAGGCCATGCCCCTGCCACTGTCCCTGCAGTCCATCCCAAACATGTGTGTTTTAGTGTGGAAAACCTGGCCGTCAGGCCATGTTAAATAAGTTCTGCTCTTCTCGAGAGTTGAGCTTTAACTCAGGGGCCCGTCCGACTCCGAGACAGCAGCTTTAGAGACGCGACACAAGGAACACAGAGCCCTCACTGAAAGGCAGGGAGACTCACGGTATGTTTAAGCGGGCTGGAGAACAAATTAATGTCTGCTGGAGAAAAAGTAAGGAAAAAAACTCGCAGTGCTGGTCTCAGGAGCGAAACATTGTCTCTTCAATAGCAGGAGGATATGTGGCCCAGGATGGTGACATCTGAAAAATAATGACACCTCCAACATACACACACACACACACACACACACACTCTCTCTCTCTCTCTCTCTCATGCTCTGTCTCTCTCCCAACACCAGTCCTAAGCAGCTAAAACAGAGGTAACGCATGATTCCTAAACCCTTTGAAATGTACTTAAGGACCTCACAGGGGCAAAAAATATATATACTAATGACTAACATGCCTTTGCCAAGCCAGAAAGGATCGCACCATTTTGAGGTCTGTTTGTTGTGAATTCTGTGCCTGGCTGAGCTGCCAGCACTCTTCCCTGTGTGTAAAATCAGGGATCTCCTCCAAAAACTGTTCACCCCCACACCCCACACACACACACACACACACACACACCATTCCTCCCACCCCTTCATCCCAGCCAAGACTACAGTCAACTGTGTGTGGAGACACACTCTGCGCTCAGACAAATGCAGTGCATTCTGAGCATTAGGCCGATGCAGATGGCCTGAAACACTGCTGATATTTCATACCCTGGTGAGGACGCTGTGTGGGACAATTATACTACTTTGGCAGCGATTCTTTGGAACCCACAGAGGTTCAGTAATTCAGTAAAAAGAGACACCCTGAACCCACATGGGGTGTTTGAATAAGCTTGTCACCATCTGCGGTGTAATCTGAGCTCGAAAATAGTTTACTGACAAAGAGGACACAGAAAGATAAATATTGTTTTGTTATATTCACAACTGCATTATCATATGTCAGTGGCTTGTGTCTAAGAGGCTCCTGGTTATGATATAATGGTTCTTGTCACCATAAAGATCATGATATTTTCATATCTATGAAATCCGAAAGGTCACATTTGAAGAATCAACAGAACGTGAGACTTACAGGCAGCACTGTATATACAGCTCTAATGTAAAGCAGCTCTGTGAGGCTCCCCCTGGTGGCATTACCAGAAATTGCAACGTTACCATCCAACACAATTAAGCATCTGGACTGCAGTCTTTTATAATAGGACACAAGCATTTTTCAGGAATGAATTCATTTTTTCTATTTATATATATGTGTGTGCATACCAGTCTGTGTACGTGTGTGCGTGGGTGTTGTGTGTATCTGTCTGTGTGCGTGTGTGTGTGTGTGTGTGTGAGAGTGTGCATGTCTGTGCGTGCGTGTGTGTGTGTATGTGTGTGTGTGTGAGCATGCACATGTCTGTGCTTGTGTGTATGTCTGTGCCTGTGTGCGTGTGTGTGTGCGCACATGTGTGTGCGTGTGAATGGATGCCTGTGTGCACAGTGTATGTAGTGTGTGTGTGGAGGCTCCTCCAGCATGCTGCAGTCTGTGTGTGTGTGTGCGCGGGTGTTGTGTGTTTCTGTCTGTGTGCATGTGTGTGTGTGTGCATGTGTGTGTGTGTGTGTGTGTGTGCGTGTGCGTGTGCGTGTGCACACATGGGTGTGCGTGTGAATGGATGCCTGTGTGCACAGTGTATGTAGTGTGTGTGTGTGGAGGCTCCTCCAGCATGCTGCAGTCTGTGTGTGCGTGTGTGTGTGTGTGTGTGTGTGTGCGTGTGCGTGTGTGCTTGTGTGCACATGGGTGTGCGTGTGAATGGATGCCCGTGTGCACAGTGTATGTAGTGTGTGTGTGGAGCCTCCTCCAGCACGCTGCAGGCAGCTGCAGGCTTGGGCATGGCGGATTGGTGGCCAGCAGGAGAGCGGTGCTGACAGTGTGTTTGACCAGGAGGGCTCCGCAGAGTCTACCCTGCACTCTCTGGCTCAGGAGCATTGTAATTGGGGTCTGCTGGAAGCCTGGCTCAATCATATGGGATTTCAGAGCTAATTTCAGTCTGTCAGCGAAGCAGACACTCTCACACACACACACACCCTCACAGGCACAGGCAGAAACACACACATGCACACACAGCCTCACATTCTAATATGCACACACACACACACACACACTCACACACAGCCTCACATTATAATATGCATACACACACGCACACACTCACACACAGCCTCACAATCTAATATGCATACACACACACACATACACACACGCACATACATTCACACACACCCTCACATTCTAACACACACACAAGCGCAGACATGCACACACACTCACACTCACACACACACTCACATTCTAACACGCACACACCTTCACACATACACCCTCACATTCTAACACACACACATTCACACACACATACACAGGTATGGTAAAAAGAGATTGTGGTGAGAAAAAGTTGCATCTCTCAATGAGGCAAGAAATACCCCTTGTGACAAGTCAGTACTTCAAACTATCCTCCATCACAATGTATATCAAAGGGAGCTCATAATTTTAGCATCACTCTCTGGTTCCAAAAATCTCCGGACATATGTCAAACTTCTTGAAGCTGTGATTAACGTTAACGCGGTGCTAAATCCTACCTCAAAAACTGTTTTACTAAGGCCAAGGGGGACGTTTTTCTTCATGGTCCAGGTCTGTCCTAACGCCCCAGCAGTGTGAATGTCCTTGTTGTGTTTTAAGGCCGGATTAATGGATTTATCAGGCACAACTGGGCACGCCAACTGAAACATATCGTTAAGTCAAAACAAAAAAACAAAAAAACCCCGCTCAGCTCAATGTATACCCCCCCCCCCACCCCCACTAACCCCCCACCTCCACGAACACGACAGCAACAGCATTTCATATTGTTACGTTTAATGGCGTATTGAAAATGAAACCGTAAAGAACGGCTCTCGGGGGGTCCCCAAGGCACAGCTGGCTTGGAGAGCGGGGTTTCACCGTGCAAACAAAGCGCTGCCAGACAGGCTAATCAGCAGGAGCCATTTCCTACACGTTTACTTCTCCTGGAATCAATCTGCCCTTTCCAACCGGGCCCGGAGACGGGGAAGGCCTGCCGACAAAACGCCTCGATGCTAACGCCGCTAAACCGCGCGCCAATCCGGTCCGGACCGGCTCGGTCGCCTAGGAGACCTCTGCCTCGGCCCGGGATCGCGCCGGACCCTGACACCTCGCGCGTTACGGTCGTCCGTGTCCGTGAGCCGCGGGGAACGCCCTCGTACTTTTCTCTTATCGAGTTTAGGGAGCCGTGACACACCGCCCAGCCATCTGAACAGAGACACAGCTGTCCCACGCGGGGGGGGAGGGGGGGGGGGGGGGGATTACCTCTCTAAGTGAATCGCAAGGTGACACTACAGTCCTCCAGTGTCATCGGCGTGTGTACGGTGAGTCACAGCGGCTTAAATACACAGCGCTGAGCACACGGCCTGGGAGAACAGCTCCCGAGAGACGGAAATATCCTACGCAATAAAACGTAGATTAGGGGGAAAAAAATACGCAGTAATATCCCGACCACAGCTTGCCTAGAACTGCACTTTCAAAAGCAGCACGGACACATTCCTTCTGAGGGAGTCTTAAGTGCTGCTTTTCAAACTGCGCTGGCTCGATTCAACCCATTCTCCTTCGAAATCCGTTTAGCACGAGCCATCGAACGAGCGGACTGCCGCTCTCGGGGACTGTTTGAGAACGCCACGGCCGGTCCGCGGCGGAGATTTGTCACTGCCAAGAAATAACTCAAGTCAGGCGTGAAATCCACGGCAGGCCAGGGGCTCTGATCAAAGAGAACAAAGCCTTATATTCGTTAACCCCCGGCCCGATTCAGGTGCAGCAATGTGGTTTGCGGGATTTAACACCATCGTAAATTACATAACAAAAGTAACAGGTCCTAACCGCCAGGCTTCAATCGCGGGAGAAATCTTTATGGTTCCTGAACAGCACGGTTACACGAGAAGTTGGGAGCCACATTGTAAATGAAACTTGCATTTTTTTCTATTAAGGGGCAGCCAGTCTTGAATAGTTGGTGCCCCTGCCTAGTTCCAAAAGACAAGGCCCATATGAAAATTACTAATTACCAGAATAAGCTCAAATATGGTGGCAGTATTTTTTTTTTGAGGGTACTGAATCTGCTTCCATAAAGTTTGGTACAATATGAGCCTCCACAGTGACTGGAAATGCATTGGCCCAGTGCGAAACAACGCCCGTCTTTGGAATATAACATTTTCATGGCATTAGCCTGGGGTGTCCTTTACTGTTTACATTACAGGTGAAAGCTTACTTTTACTCGGTATTTGAGCTGTGGTAGTCCACCCTGTCAGCCTTGGGGTTTGGTGCACTGGGAGTTTTTTTTGGGGGAGGGGAGGGGGGGGTCTTTTCAGCGAATTAAAAGACACCCAGTGTTTCTGAACAGACCTCACTGCCATTCTCCATTAGTCAATGTCTCCATCTCACAGAGGGGTGCCAAAGTTCTGACATCGCAGAAATTTGGAGCTAAACAATCCCAAATAAAACCACTGTCAAAAACCATAAGCATTACAGCACAGCTGCAAAATACCAACCCCCCTGCTAGCCCCCTGCCCCACTGCCAGGCCAGAACCTTTTCCATTTTCAAAACCAGACCCTGAGCATTGGAACTGGTTTGTTCCTGAAACGCGGTAGGAACCGAATAACAACTCAATTCAACAAAACAGATAAGGAAGAGCAGATAAAGACATTTTAAAAAAGCTTTCCCAAAAAAACTGCTTTCAAATGGCACTGTATCTACAAACGTACTCAAACTTAATATTTGGGGGTAATTTTTTATCTAATAATGCAAAGAGAGAGAATGGCATACCAATACACTTCTGTGGGGATGGGAAGTTAGGGATCCTAATCTCACATTTCAACAGATCACATAAACCTTAACATAAACCTTTCGTATCGCTAGATTACAAAAATATTTGAGTAAAAAACAAAATAAAAACTCATTCTGCCGTGAAAATCGGCAAAGTCAAATGCGACAAACACTCACTGACGATCTCACGAAAACACTTTTTTTGAATAGAAAGGAGGAACCAGTGAGCCCCCGCTGAAGGGGGGGAAATCAAAGCCAGTCGCTGGTCTGACCAGTGCACTCATGAATCCTCACAATGAGTCTGGAATTCCATGTCACGATTCCCACTATTTCCAATAAAACTTCTTGCCTTCGGAGCGGCAAGCACGCGCTCATAGGGAGCCGCGTATTGAATTATTAATCTGACCGGCTGGATATTAAAAGTGACAGGTATTCGGCAAAAGAATGGAAATGCCCTCGCCTAGTCTTACCGGCCCCCCTCTCACACGCACGCGAACCGCTCCCCGCTCCCCGCTCCCCGCTCCCCGAAAACAGCCCAGCCCCGGCCTGCTGAGCGAAGCCTGCTGCCTGGGACGTGCGCGTGCTCGGAAGAGCCGTTTCGGTGATGGGGAGGGGGGGTTTAGGAGCAGGTAGCGCACCAGGAAAAGCCATTAACTCTGCCCAGATGTGCCTCTGCTCTCCAGCCAATGAAAACACAGCAGCCCTCTGCCTCTGCCACAGCTCCGCCCCCGTAGTAATGCTTATTTATTTATTTATTTATTTATTGATATGTTTGCACTTGTTCGCCCTCTTTTGTTTGACAGGAGCAGCGCCCGATTTAGCTCAAAGCTTGTTGTCGTCTGTTGCACCCCGGGCAGGAGGTAGGTCGCAGCGTTTAAGGCGAGCGAAAGCCACACGCGCTAACACAGCGCGAGCGCTCTGGAACGCCGCAGAATCATCAAGTGATGAAATGACTTCAGCATCAGACCTCCGGTGCCGATTTAGATCCGTGTGTGCAATAAGGCCTCACCAGCACATCTGCTCAGTGTGTAGAGCAGCTGACCGACCTTCATTTCCTCAATAAATAACACATGGGATGAAGGAGCAGAGGTTAGGAGTTGAAACCCCCCTTCCACTGCTACGGAGCACAAAAAGCTTTGAAGGTATGAGGTTCCCTATAAGAACATCTATCTAGTTAAGTAAGTAAAGCTTCATGCTGCTCGAATCACTTGAGCTGAGCTCGGGGCGTGCCGTGCCAGACAAAGAACCCACAGCAATGAAGGGAACGTTGTTTGCAGAAGAGATAAGCGCTATATAATAGAACATGGGGAGTTTTGCCCTTTCAATGTTTGCAATTGTGTAAAAAAAATCTTAAAAAATAAATAAATTTGTGAAGACGTGACCAAAAACAAAAGGTGTGATATTCAACAGCTGAGGTGTGAGATCTCACCTTCTTGATTATATATTCATCTTGGCAATAATTATAAAAAAAAATTTCAGATAACATTTGAAAATCTCCATTAAATCCACTGAGGTGAACACATGACAATGGCCACCATTACCGGCTGGAACCAGAGTGAGAGCCAGAGACCGAGTGATCGTTGCTTCGTGTCACAGCTGAAAACTGTGATTTTCCTTTCTGGGGAAATCTTATCTTTGGGAAGTAATAGGAAATTAAAGAGCGCACTATTAAATAATGCTTCTTCTTGTCTTTTGCAGTTTTTACATAAAGGGAAAACCTCGCACAGTAACATCAGGCCTAACGCGGTCCTGGGTGCTCTCCAGATGATGTAACAAAATGGTGCCCCAGATTTGTGGAATGGTCTGTTCTCATCATCAAACATTCTTATGATCTTATGTCAGTAATGATGACAGGAGGCCTCAGGAGGTGAAGCAAAAATGGAAAATAACTATGCCAATTTCTTTGCGTTTACGTGCAGTCTTGACATAAACTCAGCATAACTGAACCAGCTCCTGAGAACCTACGTATGTGTGTGCGCGCGTGCATGTGAGCATGTGTGTGTGTGTATGTATATGTGTATATTTGTGTGTGAGTGTGTGTGTGTATATGTGTGTGAGTGTGTGTGTGTATATGTGTGAGTGTGTGTATATATGTGTATATGTGTGTGTATGTATGTGCGTGTGCATGTGTATGTGTGTGTATGTATGTGTGTAAGTGTGTGTGTGTATGTACGTATATGTGTATATGTGTGTGTGAGTGTGTGTGTATATGTGTGTGTGCGTATATGTGAGTGTGTGTGAGTGTGTGAGTGTGTGCATATATGTGTGTGTGAGTGTGTGAGTGTGTGTATATATGTGTGTGTGGGTGAGTGTGTGAGTGTGTGTGTATATGTGTGTGTGTGTGAGTGTGTGTGTGTATATGTGTGTATGTGAGTGTGTGTGTGTGTATATGTGTGTGTGAGTGTGTGTGAGTGTGTGTGTGTGTGTATGTGAGTGTGTGTGTGTGTGTGTGTGTGTGTGTGAGTGTGTGTGAGTGTGTGTGTGTGTATGTGAGTGTGTGTGTGTGTGTGTGTGAGTGTGTGTGTGTGAGTGTGTGTGTGTGTGTGTGTGTGTGTGAGTGTGTGTGTGTGTGTGAGTGTGTGTGTGAGTGTGTGTGAGTGTGTGTGTGAGTGTGTGTGTGTATGTGTGTGAGTGTGTGTGTGTGTGAGTGTGTGAGAGTGTGTGTGTGTGTGTGAGTGTGTGTGTGTGTGTGTGAGTGTGTGTGTGTGTGTGTGAGTGTGTGTGTGTGTGTGTGTGTGAGTGTGTGTGTGTGTGTGTGAGTGTGTGTGTGAGTGTGTGAGTGTGTGTGTGTGTGTATGTGTATGTGTGTGTGTGTGTGAGTGTGTGTGTGTGTGTGTGTGAGTGTGTGTGTGTGAGTGTGTGTGTGTGTGTGTGCGTGTGTGTGTGTGTGTGTGTGTGTGAGTGTGTGTGTGTGTGAGTGTGTGTGTGAGTGTGTGAGTGTGTGTGTGAGTGTGTGTGTGAGTGTGTGAGTGTGTGTGTGAGTGTGTGTGTGTGAGTGTGTGAGTGTGTGTGTGAGTGTGTGAGTGTGTGTGTGAGTGTGTGTGTGTGAGTGTGTGTGTGTGTGTGTGTGTGAGTGTGTGAGTGTGTGTGTGAGTGTGTGTGTGTGAGTGTGTGTGTGTGAGTGTGTGTGTGTGTGTGTGTGTGTGTGTGTGTGAGTGGGTGTGAGTGTGTGTGTGTGAGAGTGTGTGAGTGTGTGTGTGTGTGTGTGTGTGTATGTGTGTGAGTGTGTGTGTGTGTGTGTGTGTGTGTGAGTGTGTGTGTGTGTGTGTCTCTGGTCCCTGATGAGAAAGGCAGGCCCTCCTCTTGCACTCCTCTGGCAGGGGGGCCCAGCCGCACTGGAGGGGGATGCGGTGGGAAGGGACAGCGCAGCGAGAGGAATTTATTCTGAGTCTCAGAGGGGCCGCGGGAAACCACCCAACCGCAGCAGGGGCCCGTTCCACAGGGGCCCGGGCTGTCCTCTGCGCCCGGGACAATCACTTGGAGCCCCCCTTTAAAAAATCTGCATGGATTACACACAGGAGGGGTCAGCCTTGCGACTTGTCTCCATTTGTCCGAGCAGACTGCAGAGCAGCCGATTGGGCGTGCGAGGCTCCGCGGAGAGGCAGAGAGAGAGAGAGAGAGAGAGCAAGAGAGAGAGAGAGAGAGAGAGAGAGAGAGAGGCAGGGAGAAATTAATTAGCTGTCTGCTGGGACGACGGTTTGATGACATAATCACTGGAATGCCATAAAAGCCAAGCCGAGTTGAGGCTTTGACTCTTTCCAGCAACCCCACATCATTTCTGTAACTGTTTTCTTTGTAAACCCTGTGCACTTCTCTCCAGCCAGTAAGTCAAATATGAAACAGCTCTGGCGTTAAAAGGTGCCCCTCTCCCTCCCCGTTTAGAGTAATTTACAGTGTGAGACTGCGCCTCTCCTGCGCCCGCTCACCTGTTCCCCCTCCTCTCCTCTCCTCTCCCCGTCCCGTGGCAATGAAAGAAACAAATGGCCTGGTTAGCGTAGCACGGCGTAATGGGAACAGGCCAGTTGAATGCAGAGCGGGGACTCGCTTTCCAATTGCCGCTTTGGCCACTGTGCGTGACAAAAACGAGACAGGAAATCGCATCGTGCATACTTTTATTTCATCGTTTCATGAGGTTTTAGCGTGTGAATAATTACGAAACCGCAGAATTTAATGGATGGTTTATGATTACAATTGTATTTTATTTTATTTTTTTGAAAAAAATTGTTTAAAAAAAAAAAATTCAGCAGCCTATAAGTTATGAATACACACAAAGGAATGCCTTGTGGTTGCTGAGAACTCACTGGTTTTTCACCATGGGGAGAATTAAAATATGTCTGGTCTATGCATTAAAATCATTAATATGTAAGGCGTAGCCCATATCTCATGAAAGCCTGGATGGATCGCATCCTTTCCAATAATGTGAGGACCAAGTGCACAGGATGCCTGTGATGTGAAACAGAAATGAGTGGTAGATAGCAGCTGAGCTGTTGCACTGTGGTACAGTGGTGACCTGCACACTCACAAAGGAACACTGAAGATATAGCTGCCAATGCTGTTAAACCAAACACTTCACAAAAACGAACACACATTCACCATCGATGAACACAGTCTGCACTTTGCAACAAATATTAATAATTGCATCCTGCTCTCGATGATCATTTGGATTTTTCTGGACAATTTACCGCTACAAAATATAGCAGCACTAGTACGAATACAAATGCTGATTGTAACGGTTAGCTAACAATAGAATGGTATGCATAAACTAATTTTAATTGAATTCAATACAAGCTTTGGTCTGTCATCCAAGTCAAATAAATCACTTTTAGGCTAGCACACGGTCTGTCACTAATCACCAAAAATATTTATTTTAGCTGAAATTGGATGACAAATGCTGAAAAATTCCAGTGAAAATACTCAAGATTTTGGAGGTTAGAAAAGAGGTGAATTTTATATAAACACGTCCACTCCTTTACACGCTAGGAACTATCAAAAGCAAAACATTTAAACAACCTCAGAGTCTTCCTTTTTTTCCCTTAAAGGTGCATACTTTGCCAATCTATTTTTTGGCCCACATGTTCCACCAACAGTTGCTCTATGAGTCACTCCTCAAGATGTTTCAACTTTGAAAACTTTTCTTTCTTTTTTTGGAAACAAATAGCCTCTGGGGCAACGTTTTTTAAACTCTTTCTAAAAAGGGCACGTTTGCTTGCTCAACGGAGGAGTTAATCCCAGCATTCAGACCCATACAGTATGGTCATGTGATATCACTCCAGCTTGAGCATCAAAAGAAATGCCTGAAAATGCCCTGTTCATCAGTACGATTCATTGTGACGCGTAGAGATGACAGTCGGGGTTGCGCCGGGGCAACAAAGAGCACTTTACAGTCCTGGGAAAAAAAATAACAGAGGACAGGTTCAAACTGCAACAGCTCACGGGGTCAGGGCCAAGCGCAGAGCATGCCTTTGAATGTAATATTCCCACCGAAAGCTGAGCTCTCCCTGACAGAATCCGGGCCCGGGGGCTTTGCGGGCCCGCAATCGCCTTTCCGCGCGCATGTTATCTCATGCCTTTGACATCACTGACAGCCCGGTGACGTGTGCGCGCTGGTTTTTGGGGTCGACCGTTCGAGTCACAGGGCCCCCGGTCGAGAGAGAGAGAGAGAGAGAGCGCGCGATGTGTGTGGTAGGTGTAATATCGCCGAACCTCTGGCAAAGAAATCGTCACAATTCAAACGCACACTTGTAACCTCTGTTGCATTGCCCTATGTTGTTGATATTGTGTCCTGTGATCAGACTCCAAATTCTGATGAGCGGACCAACGCTAAGGATTACCTCTCGCCAGGGGCGCGTTTTTATAACTCTTGAATGCATGCAAAGAATGCGCATGCATGCTGCTCCAGCAAAACATTCTCTCCTGCAGATGCAGTACATATGAATATGAGAGGGATGATGACAAAAACGGAACTTGGGCTTTTACGTTAAGCAACCGAATTCACCAATACATCCACTGCATTAAGTATGGCAATGGAAGTTCTGTAAAATCCACAAAAGAGGCGATTGCTCGGTCCGTGTTGCCAGCTTTCTGCGGACCCGCCCTCTCTTTATCCAGTTAGCGCTGAACACTCAGGACAGACCCTGTAGCATTTGAAGCATCGTTTGAAGCATTGAAACTGATACAAATAGGAATATGTGTCTGTGCACTTCTTTGCCTACTAATTCATTCATATTCTGAATAGATATATTTGACTGTTTCTTGAAAAGCAAATTACTCGCTCAGTAAGCAAGACGATTCAAATGCAACAGGAGTGGCTTGAATTGGCGATTGACAATAGACGATTGCGGCTTTAAATGGGTTACACTTAGATCTACATAGTCAAACTATCTATTTACCTGTCCGTTTTATAAATGTGGACTACCGCGATCAGCGCGAATGGTGTGAATGTCGTGCCTTTTCAGTAGCGGTTGTCCCACAGAAGACATCCAGCAAGCATATCGGGCATATGGTTCGTGTTATAGCCAGAGTCGGTTTTCAGGCAAGTACCCGCCTCGCCGCTCCACGCGAAACCGATCCCCCTGTCTGCCTACGGTGCAGGGATGAAAACTTGAAGTACTCTAAATAATGCATCTGACGTTGAAGACGGGGGCCTCTTTGCCAGTTTTCCGTACAATTTTGCATGGTATTTAAGAACAAGAGAAGGGGGTTACGGCGAAAAATATATACTGAATCACTCATAAAGTAGCCGCGCGGCGCATATCAACAATTGCCTGTTACACTCAATCCAGTGAAAGAAGAAACGTTTTTCGTCTGCAGCCCATTTATTTTAATGTTCATATGCACTATCGACAAAGTGTAGACTCTCACAGATGATACACGAACTAGGTTTTGTATAGGCTGGCTGTTGAGGCAAAAAAATAATAATTCATGTATTCAAGATTATGTCAGACTATCAGCATGCAGTTCAGTTTTTCCAGCTGTTCCTCTCCTGATTCTCTCTTCAGCGAAAGTAACTTCAGCTAAACTACCCAACGTTAGCTCTATAATTACAGTCAATGCGAAAGCGGGTCAATGTTTCATAGAACACAATAATAATACCCAACAATCACGACTGATCATTGAGTGTTTACCATAAACAGAACTTTCCGTGTAATTTATGAAAATTAAGTTTCATTAAAATACATATGAATGAGCGATGTTGCTAGGCTAGGCTATTTCGTTAACTTCGTTGCTTCGAATCATGCACTCAGTTCAAATGAGTATCAGACCTCATACACGCGCTATGCAACATCTGACCATCACATAACGCAGCTGGATTGTTTTCACGGTGTACACAGGATAACGGTCTTAAGGGTAACTTCAGATAGCCTCAGAGTTACATTTTAGAGGCACTAATCTAAACTGATCAGGATGCTATCCGTTCAGCACTGGTGTACAATTAAAGGTTTGTAATATTGACGAGCATACAGCGGGACGGGCACTTACACTCATCTGTTCCTTGTCTTGATCGTTATCTGTGCGTCCGTTATTTCAGGGGGAAATCCAGATCTATTTGTATACAGATCTATTTCCAACGCCTTGCCGCCGCAAAGTGAAGTAGTAATCATTCAATGCACAAAATTGTTCAATGTGCGGGCAGCACCCTACATTATATCCATAACTGGGATAGACGGGGAAGAAATATCCTTTCCTGTGTCCCTTTCGCTGTATTGTCCCTTCGCTCCAGTGACTTCCAGAAAATAGAGTTTACCCCGTTTTCCTTCCCAGGTGAACATGAGCTTCCGATTTCAAGACGCTTCCCTCCTTGTTATCCCCCGAATGCGTTGCAGGTCTGGCTTCCGTCCGCTTTATCTGGCTTCGGTATTGCGTGCTCCGCCGTTTCTCATCCCGCTATTTCAGCGACGGCATCCACTGTGTAGAGGTAGCCTCAGAGCGGACACTGCACCTCGCGGAGTGAAATCAGACTCTCCTACAGGGCCCTCCTCCTCTTATTTGGATAATTTATTCAACACGTGTAGAGCTCAACAGAAAGCTCGTCTTTTGTGCAGAAGGGGGAGCTAATTCAAAAAAAGAGGCCCTTGTACTTTTTTCTCGCAGGCTTTGGTGCCACCAAGGGAAAGAAGATGGAAGTGATGTTTTGACTCACCTGTGATCCGAATTGCTTTCCATTTTAGCGCCTTTCCAATACTTTAGGTACATGACAAGTGTCTAAAATGAAGAAGTGCTGTACTTTAATATTAATCTGCCGACAATTTAAGAGTTTCATTGAACATCTTGCATCTTACAAATAATTTGCTTCAATGAGCTTCACTGTATACTCTGGCCTAAACATCCACAAAGCAACACTGACTAGGAAAAACTCCCTCAATGGCATAGAGGAAGAAATCTTCAGAGGAACCAAACTACATTGCGGGAACCAAAGTCAATACTTTTCTGTAATACTGTACATTAAGTGTCTGAGTAGCAATGCCCAATGTCCTAGTCAATATCTATTCCCTATACCCAGCACCTACTGTATAGTCAACCTCAAGCAAGTTATGAAATGTGCCCATTGCTGACCAAGGGTTATAGGTCAGGTCTCCACTTTCCACTGAAGATTGCAGCAGCTCAGTAATCACTCCTGCTCATCGCAGAAAATAGATCCTCCAGATGTTCGCTCTTGCTAACCAAATGGTAAATGGTTGGCAATCCTCCCACTGCCCTTACCGCCTGAGCCGTTGTCGTCCCCGACAACAGAACCAAACCTGCAAAAGAACCTTCTCTCCATCAACCCTTTGAAGAGTAGTTTTTTTATTTTTTTCTCAAAAATCCAAGTCAGTGTTCTAGAAGTCCACTGATGTAACCTTCCAGTCGTGATTGTTACATCAGCATTAGAATGCTCAGTTCAGAACATTGTAAGCACATCGTGATTTTGCTCTACATTATCGCTACGGTATCATGTTATCCATCTGCCTGGGTAGCAGTCATCTGTCACACACCATCATACTGTGAGCGATTGATTTTCTCATTTTTATTTTCGTTTTTAATTTGCCATTTGGGGTGCCACTGTCCGTGTGAAAGCTTCGTGCCTGTGACTGATGAGCAGGATATCCCGTTGTTTATGGGGAGGAAGGGGAACGTGGTGAAATTTAAATAAAGGCTTTTACTGGAGCCGTGTTTGCACGTTGGCTTTTCTTTATGAATTCCTCAGTCTGTTGTTAAAATAATTCACCGCAAATTTTTATCAACACAGTCTTAACACGGAGCAGATGGTGTGTTTTGACACTTATGCTTGGTGAGCGTTAGGGTGACGTTCATTGGATATCCAGATTTATTTTTCAGTCACAAAGGAGCGGTCTTTAAGTGGAGCTCAGGGACTCTGGGGCTAGTCTGCTTTCTGACTATTTACACACCCGGTACGCACTTATGTTTCTCTCTTACAGCATGCAGCTGTTTCAAAGTCTTTCATTAAGGTTGCTTGTTAAAGGTATTTTAATTCATAATAGGATGTGGTGATAGAGTACCATGTAATAGACTTTAGCCAGTCTGCTAATGTTTCCTCACGGCCAGGGCAGTCATGGAGAGGCTGTTCATCTCCATCTACACCCTCAGGTCACCCAGTCTACACCTAAGTGTGTTCACCTGCAGGGAGGCGAAGCCAGTCCTTCAGTTCTGTCCAAACGGAGTGACAGTGAAAGACAGCACGGGCTGCACCGGCTGCGCAGTCCTCTGGTGCATCGACTGCGCAGCTCAGCCTGCAGACGCAGACAGGAGCAGACTGCAGAAAACAAACATATCCTTGTGATGTCATCTTAATAGACTCACATTCATATGCACAAGCGGACAAGAGCCGCATGCAGTAGAGCGGGCTTTACACTGTTTTCTACAGAAAGATCACACGCGAGGGCTGACGTATGTGGGGTAGTTCTTTTGTGCTTGCAGACGCAGACAGGAGCAGACTGCAGACGCTCTGGAGAACGTGTCAGAGCAGTCTGAGAAAGCAACGTTTGTTGATGCAAAAAAGCAAAAAAAAAAAAAAAGAAAAGACAAATCGAGAAAGGATGAATGCGATGGTTATATACAGGTCGTTTCTATCAATTTCTGGCAACAGCTGACGGACCCCGAAAAAAAACGATTAATTGTTTTGTATTTCCATAATATTTCCTAAAAAGCCAATTCGAGAAACCCACGCGTTGCATTCTGTGTCCAAGTGCATCTGTCTCTATTAATAAAAAAAAACATGACCTGTTTTTTTTTTTTTTACATTCTTCTTTTTTGGGTCTGTCCTTTTGCAACGCCGTACAGTGCAGGTGTCCGTGTCTATCCGCACCGCACTCCCTGCCCCCTGGGTAAAGGAACCGGTTCAGTCCCTGCTCCCATCGGGGGTCTGGGGCCCGCACCCAGTGCCTGGCGCTGGCAGAGGGCCTCTCCGCTCGTCAGCTCCAGCTCCGGTTTCCCAGCATTCGGGGCGGCCGACTGCGGAGTCAGAACTTTTGAAGCAATTTCACTCAATTGAGAAATTCATCTACATCAGCGTAAGCGCATGTGGCAGTTTCTTGCTTCACGTCTCCGGCGCGGCCGGTCGTAGTGTTTCACAAGCGTTCCGCCTTTGGAAGTGAGAAAGGGCCTGGCGGCAGTCGTCTTCGTATCAGGCTTGTGTTTCTTTTTTTATTCTTAAGATTTTTAAGATGAACTTGTGTTTCTAATCAACGGACAGCTGTATATACATCGCAGAGCAGTCATTAGAGGCCAGTGCTGTGGCTTCTCCTTACCCCGTCCCATCATGCACTTGGGCTGTTGGAGATAGCCGGCCATTTTGTGGTTTGTGCGGCAGAGGGCCTGTTTATTTCTTCATTAGAGCTGGCCTGAGCTGGAATCTAGATACGTTACAGGCTGAAACGTCCCATACGCAGACTGTTTGAAGGGCTTATACTACGAATCAGGCCCTACTTTGGGGTTGGGGTCCTGGGATCATGAATTTTGGAAGGGGGGTCGTTGGAGAATTGTGATTTAAAAAAATGAAAACTGCTGCAGCCAAACAGGCTCGGAGGGCAGGGTGCCTATCTGTGCCAGGAACCATCCTATTGAATGCTGGGACACAGTACAGCTACAGTAGCTGGAAAAAGGCCCTGATGTGTGTTTGAATTTACACCCTGCTCGCTCTTCACAGAAAGAAGTTAAGTTATGAACCATTTTCCGAAATCAAAAAGTAAAATATGAGCTGACTAGGCTAATGCTTATAGAGCTATTGCAACTGTCTTATGAAATCTATAACTTCTGAGCTGCGGTCAGTCAAATCCCCAAAGACTTTATTTCCTTTTTTCCAGAAAATTCCATCATTACGTTTGATGTGCAGGCTCATAACTTAAGTGGGAGGAGGTCATGCAAATTTAAATTCTTCTTATGTAGCATTCACCTAATCTTCAAGGATTTTGTTTCCGTGTGCGTTTTGGTTTAAACGAAACATATTCATTGATAACGCACTTTGCTAGTGCTATGTGCTTTTTTGAATAAAGCCTTCCCACTAAGATTTCTTTTCTCTTCTGTCCTTCTGTTTTGACAATCTTTCACAGACTCTGCTGGATGTCTCCACTGAAAACTTGGAGCTGAAGCAAAGGCTCCATTCAATCCCCAAACTCAATCAACGGCACTGCGACTTACAAACACTTCCATTATTTCCATCCTTCAAAATACCAGGGAAAACAAACATATCCTTGTGATGTCATCTTAATAGACTCACATTCATAAGCACCAGCGGACACGAGCCGCAGGCAGCAGAGCCGGGCGTTACACTGTTTTCTGCAGAAAGATCACACGCGAGGGCTGACGTATGCGGGGTAGTTTTTTTGCGCGGCGTCCCGTCTAGAAGGCAGCGGGGGGAAATTTGGGAAGAGGGAAGACAGGGCCCTGTTGGGGGTTGAGGAGATGTGAGTGGTCCCTGCCAAGGCTCTGATCTCACTCTTATTAATGAGTTCACTCCAACAGAGCACAGGCGAAGCTTCGGCGAGACGCTCCCTGTAAAATGACGGTGAAAAAGTATGCAGAGTGGTCTCCTCGACGGGGCGAAAAGAGCGAAGCTTCAAGGGGACCGTTTCTGTTGAAGCGCGGGGTTGGTGTGAAGTCCGGGGGCAGGGGGGGTCTCTAACACACGGCAGCTCACCCACACACCAGGCTTGTGTCTCGGCCTTTTCCCGGCGTCTGGTGAGTGTCTCTCCCGGGAGGGATGTCCTGCAAATCTGAAGCGTAACCTTCCGTCGCCTCCCAACAGCGGCCTTCCCATGAGGCATTGGGGTTAAAACTCCGCTGACACTGTCGCTATGTCCTCCCAAGACCCCGCAATTCATTTCTGTCCCCCATAGGGGACAAGAGTCCTTGGTCGTAATCTGAAGAACCATATCTTTTTTTTCTTATTTCTCCTTTATTAACCATTGTGCAATGCTGAAATCAGTAAAAGTAATTGAATAATTAATATTGTAGAAAATATTTTCACTGCAACAACACTGCTAAAAAAAAGGAAAATGTAAAATGTAAAAAAAAAAAAAAAAAAAATATGTAAACTTTTTCCTGCAGGTTCTCAGGAGAATACCGCAGTGAGAGGGGTGAGTGGTTGTACATGTTTAAGTGATCATAGATGTTATTTTAATGGTGGAGTGGGAAGAAAGCTGCTTTTTAAATGTTCTGCGGAGGAAATGCGTCTTTCAGACGCGACGTGAGGCTCGCGGCCCCTCACAGACACGGGACACCTCCGACACCGCTTCCCCTCGCCCCGGCCCAGACCGGCAGCTCGGTTTCCGTGAAAACGTTGCCGTCCTGGCCCCCGTCGGTCACACATCGGGAACCGATTAACAAGGGAGAGCACGAACAAACGAGCACGCTGCAGATATAGCGGATTAAAACACTGTTCTTCCTTCGGATGTGAAATTTAAAAGATCCGTCCGTCCATCCATCCATTATCTGAACCCCGTTTATCCTGAACAGGGCCGCAGGGGGGCTGGAGCCTATCCCGGCATACATTGGGCGAAAGGCAGGAATACACCCTGGACAGGTCGCCAGGCAATCGCAGGGCACACACACCATTCACTCACACACTCATACCTATGGGCAATTTAGACTCTCCAATCAGCCTAACCTGCATGTCTTTGGACTGTGGGAGGAAACCGGAGTACCCGGAGGAAACCCACGCAGACACGGGGAGAACATGCAAACTCTGCACAGAGAGGTCCCGGCCGACGGGGATTCAAACCCAGGACCTCCTTGCTATGAGGCGGCAGTGCTACCCACTGCACCATCCGTGGCGCCCTAATTTAAATCAATCACATTATTGTTATTTATTTAATCTTAAACTAGCCTATTTATTTGAGAACATATTTACAATAACAGCCTGGTCAGGATGCCAAGATACTGTCAAGAGTCAGACAGGTACCAGTACACAAAAGTCAGAGGTCAAAGGTAAAATGTTGGTGACTGGAGAGGTGAGAGACTGGACATGGTCATGAAACTCCACCCTGTGTGGTGTGGGGAATGGGTCCATTGCTCCTCACGTTTCACTCAAATCCGCAGAGTTCCCCGCCCTGCCCCTCGCCTGACCTCGTCTGAGAACGAGGATGTGTCGAATGTTAAGCTTTTCCACATTTCTTTTGGCTTCCTTTTATTTCACTTATAGCCCGATTTTCGGAAGCTGCAGTCGCATGTCCCTTCCTGCAAGGGCGGCGCTCTTATTCCCCCCTGGCATCCTGTTCTTCCAAAGCCTCCTACCCTGCTCTGCCCTTCCTTGCCCTTCCCTGCCTCAGCCTAGCTTTGAACACTGATCTGCTGTGGGCGGCCGGTAGCGTAGTGGTTAAGGTACATGACTGGGACCGGCAAGGTCGGTGGTTCGATCCCCGGTGTAGCCACAATAAGATCCGCACAGCCGTTGGGCCCTTAACCCTGCGTTGCTCTTGGGGAGGATTGTCTCCTGCTTAGTCTAATCAACTCTATGCCACTCTGGATAAGAACATCTGTCAAATGCCATTCATGTAATGAAAGGAGGCCATTTTCTACCTCTCCACCCATTGCAGATGCTCACTTCCTCACCTGCGGCAGACCAGCAGGGACCATGAGCGCTGAGGACCATTCCTTCAAAGAGTATCACATATCAGATATTGCTTTGTACATATACAACAGAGGTTGTCTAATAATAAAGCTGCAGGGTTGTGCGACTGCCACACACAGATGGGTTTGTTAGCCCAGCACTAAGATGCCTGATTCAACTAATTAACTACATGTAAAATACTGGAATCTATCATTAGAGACAAACTGAAATTATTTATTGAAAATAATAACATTCTAAGGGATCGCCAAGCATGGTTTTTTGTAAGGGCAGGTCATGCCTGAGAAACCTTTTGGCATTCTTTGAGGAAGCTACCAAGTGTTTTCATATTGAGCTGGAAAAGGTACAGAGAAGGGCAACCAGATTGATTCCATGTATAAAATACAACAGTTATGAGGATAGACTTAAGATGCTTAATCTCTTTAAGCTTAGTAGAGTGTGCTGTTTAGTAAATATATTTTGTCAATTACGTTCATTATCACTCATTTACTTATATTGCTATCTGCTTTAATTACATGTGTTTGGCTACATCTAGTGGTTAGCGCTGAGAGCAGTAACAGTGAAGTCATGTGACTTCCCATAGCCATTTAGTGAGGAAGTAAGTTTGTGGCATGGAGAATATCCACATTGGATCTGCTCAGTATCCAGCGAACATCCTGCAAATATTTTGCCCCCTTTGTTGCATTGTTGGTAGGTAACTGTATGCTTGATATGTCTTCTACATTCAGAATGCATTATTTGTGACCATTGAGTCGTTTTGTGTTAATTTTTATGTGATGTCAGCTACAGTAGCTATCTTGCTAGTTTAGCCACAAGTTGTGCTAGCTCATTCTATACTAGCTAGTGTTTTATTGGGCTCTGAATTCATGACTTCTACGGTAATGAATAAATAAGTGATTTCATGAGAGTATAAATAGTAATTAAGATAGTTAAAAACTGTAAAGTAATGAATACATGATACATTGCTATGGTTTATGATTTATTGTTAAAATACAAGCACGTGATTATAAGACACAATGGTAAATAAGTAAAAAGAGAATGTAACATTAGTCTAGGATTTATTTACAGTAATGTGCACGTAGTCATACGCATTATTATGCTGGTTTATTCACAGTTTCACCCTGTTCTTTTCATCAATAAACCTGTGGACTAAAGATCGCCTGTCTTCAGAGTCTTGATGGAGGGAAGGGTTTAGCTGGCTGCCAATGATTCAGCTTTAAGGGCAGCACATAGAGACTTAGGGGGGAATTTAGGATTTGGCCCACACCGGCCCATTTCGGAGAAGTTTGGATACCCCTGATTTAGAGCTTTTCTGAGATGGTGCTAATGGCCCATCCCTGTCTGCTTCGGATCGCCCTTCTTTCGCTTTTGGACCTTGAATCTGAAGCTCTGCACGTGTGCGCGACAACTTTTGCAGGAGCTTTACTCCATACCCTGGGCCAGTGGCACTGAGTGACAGGAGGAAAATGAAGATGCTGTGTTGGAGTACCCCGAGGCGCGATAAGGAGTCCCTCTGGTCAGGATGTTGTGCGCTGTCACCTGCTTCCTGTTGACGGTTATTGTGAGATGTTTCAGTTCGTCATGGCAGCCGTTTGACCTCCCGTCCCGGGGGAGAGGGAAGGCCATTCTCTGTGTCCCCCCCCCATATGCCGGAGACAGAACATCTGCCCCAAACGCATCCAGATCACGTCCACCTCAAAAGAGCGGCCCACTCAGAGAAGCATGCAGGGCTCTCCACTTTGTGATTGGACTCCACTGAACCTAATTGTGAGGCTCTGATTGATCCAGAACTTGCCAATGAAAGATTTGGAAGAAAAACATTTGTGACAGGCCTCGTTGCAAGGAAGATTTATTCACCCCCTGTGCGACACATTCTTCAACTTCTAAGACGAAAAAAAAAAAAATCTCTTTTCCTGTTTTCAATGTAATGATTTTCAAGGAAAGCTGTCCAGGGGCCATCCGGTCAACAGCTGAGAAATATTTCTGAAAAGCAAAAATATGACATTTACCACCTCTGCTCAAAGAACTTAAAATATTAAATTGAGTGGCTGACAGCTGACATTGTGGGAACAATATTACAGAAAATTCTATTCAGTACAGTTATATTATACAGTTGCATACTCTCAAAAAAACATATTTTTCACTATCTTGGAATCAGATAGCTGAAACGTAGGATCAATTTGTGCCTGGCCTCCGCTCAAGAACAACTGTGGAGCTGAAATAACTATTGCAGCTGTCCACTTGGTATGTCTGCATATGGTAACTATGCTTCAGAACCAACTGGATCAAGAGAACATGTCACAAACTATCTACAAGATTGAGATCTTTCATATGCTTGGGGGTATTACGGTTGAGAAGATGAAGTTATCCTGAAGTTATCCTGAAAAATATACCGCAGTTTATTTATGTCAATTCTGCTTGGAAGGGAGACGGGCTTGGCAAAGAGATACAGACTGTGTGTCAGAGAGAGTCTCTCTCTCTCTCTCTCTCTCTCTCTCTCTCGCTCTCTCATTGTCATGCTGTAACACCAAGGAAATAACTTTTTATTGTATGTTTTTTTTTCTTTTCTAGAAACTACAGTGGCTGAAGCACATCAATAACCTGTGCCCAGGTGAAGAAACATCAGGTAGGGTGCTGTCATAGACTGTTGCTCTTTGTTTATCTAAAAAGCATCACACAATTTGTTGAGGTGTACGTCAAACGTTGCTGGAAGCTGAAAACAGTGTGCAGTAAGTCTTAGGTCCTAAGATTGATCTTGACTCCTTTTTATACCAGTTAACACCAGAACTGTAGTTTAAACTTGAGCTATTAATGTGGTAACATGGCTATAACTGCATGTGACATGCATTTGATATGCCTCTCCCTGGGCCCTCTTCCAAACATGGAGTAATATTGTGTCTAGGAAAAGGTGAGTGCAAGGGCATATACATTTGGAGTGATCTCGTTATGTTGTGCTTGGTGTCCCAACTGTCTTATCTCTTAAGAAATGCAAGCAGAAGAAGCAAGCCTTTTCGAGGTAAACATTTGTCACTGTCAGTGCATGTATTCATTTGCTTTTGTTTTCAATAATCCAATCTGAGGGACATAGATTTAACAGTCACATATTCTCCCGCACGTATTGCACAAGATTCTTATCAAGTGTGTGATGTCTGTTTTACTTCAATTAATATTCTCTGGGTAATGGTTTAATGACACTCTTAAGTCTGTTACTCCTTCAAATACATTCACCAAAAGGCCAGAAATGTGCCACTTTTCTCTGTGCTCCTCAATCACATACTGATGCAATGCTGACACATCCTTCAGAGAATTAATTTTAATCAGGCAGCTATTCATCTTTGCCAATTCTAATGGAACATACCAATTTTATTTCTTTATTCTATCGTACTTTGCTTCCATTCACCCAGGCTTATGTATTGCGAGCTCCTCAGGTTCCCCACGTAATTGTGTGGCAATCGGGCCAAATATTTACTGACATACTGTTTTTGAAGAACACAAAAACAGCATTACATTTTTGTTTGATTAGATTAGCGTATTTAAATAGGGCAACATCCAGCCAGACTCTTATGAACCTCTCCACCAGCACAATGTCAGGGGTCTACAAGGCAAGGGTTTTATCTAAAACAGAAACAAAATACTGGAATTTGTATAAGTTATGCAGTCCTCCTTAAACAAAAAAAAAGAAGAGTCTATTCTCGGGAAACCACTAAAAGGGGTCATTGCACGCTAGGTTTTGCATTGTATCTAAACCAGTGAGAAATTTGGTAGTAATGAGCAACTGGTCTTACTCTGGATTCATAGGTCAGTTTTGTGAAATGACAGCTATGATTCTAAGATTAGTTTGAAGTTGAAAGACTCTCAGTAAGCACTTTTTATTAGGTAGACCTGTTCACCGGCTTGTTAATACAAATATTTAATCAGCCAATCATGTGGCAGCAGCTAAATGCATAAATGCACGCAGACGTGGTCAAGAGGTTCAGGTGTTTTTCAGACCAAATGTCAGAATAATGAAGAAATGTGATCTAAGTGACTTTGACTGTGGAATTATTGTTGGTGCCAAACAGGGTGGTATGAGTATCTTAGAAATTGCTGAATTGCTGATTGCTGATTTATTTTCATGCACTACAGATTTTGCAGAGAATGGTGTGAAAAACAAAAACCTGTTCTGCGGGCAAAAATGCCTTGTTAATGTCAGAGGAGAAGGGCCAGACTGGTTGAAGCTGACAGGTGACAGTCACGCAAATAACCACACATTACAACAGCGGTATGTAGAAGAGCATCTCTGAACAACAACGTGTAAAACCTGTAAGTTGGTTGGCTACAGCAGCAGCATTTGAATATCGAATATAGTGCTTGCTGAGAGTATATTTCATATAAAGCAGTAGAGAAGACTATTGCTGGTATGTCCACTGTACTTACATGATTATCTGTAGTGACCTTTGCACAATCACTTGTTTAGACAGCCCTTAAGGTCTCACCTAAGCTAATCAACAGAGGATGAGAATCAATTAATTCATGTAATATTTAGAATGTAATTTTTTAAAATTACATTTTATTCGTAGAGTGCTTTTTACAGATGAGCGTTGTCACAAAGCAGAGATCCAGGCCTGAAACTCTCCAAGAGCATGACAGTGACATGGAAACACTCTGGCTGGTAAAGACAGTTGGTCTATATACGTATTCAGGTCTTTTTGATGAGATAATGGGTGCATTTTTTTAAAATTATTTTATTGTTTGTATATTTATTGTTTGTTTTCTTAGCCTGAGTCCGGTTTAGCCTGTGTTGTCAAACAAACCTCTGCTTCACATAAGTACAAAATGGAAGATCAACCACAGTGTCAATTTCCTGGAAATTGGAAGCCCAAAGAGACAGCTTAAGTCTCTTCCAATAAAATCAATAAATCAGACTCACTATCATGCAGGGTGGCCATGCACATTTTCCTGTGACACCAAGCATGTCAAACTAAAGTCCTCGAGGGCTGCGGTATCTGCTGCTTTAAGGTGTATTTCATCCCTCAAGAGCTTAATCTAATCATTGATTGGCTGGAGTACATACAGTATACCTTGTGTCCAAGGCCAGAACTGGCTTCTCAAGAAACCACAGGAAAATGAGCAGATACACTGGTAAACTTTTTTGAGATTTCTGCTTTAAGAGACACCTCCTGTCATGCTATGATTGTCTAGATTTTTGCAAGCACACGCCATACCTTTTACTGGTCAGTTTTGTGGTATATGTGGTAAATGTTTGCCAGGCTTTGGTTCAAAGCCTGTGCTCTTCCTCTGTTATTAAGCTAAGGGACACTCCCCGCCCATCCAAATTACTCATAATTGCCACATTTGAAACAAGCCCTTAGAGCCATGTTTCACAATGCAAGATTGAAACTGCACTGAGTAAAGCCTCCCAAATCTGGAACATGGACTGAAGTAAATAAAAAGAGCTGTCCTGTTGTTTTAACTCAGCGAAGTTATCCAGCAAACTCAGTCATCCTGCTTTGTGAAATAGGCCCTAAAGGAGTACAGATTGGTCTGATGGAGATCTCTATGCTAGCGCTAGTTTCATTGTTAATCACCATTTAATTGAGCAATTAAGGACATTTCATCACACGGTTAACTCACCTCGCCTGCTTGGCTGCGTCTGAATGGGCAGACCGGCAGCCCCCGTGGGCCTTCAGAAGCATGGTGCACCGAACGGAGACGGTCCTCCAGGTGGCTCTGAATGGAGAATTGATAAGCAAGGCGCTGTAACCGTAGACGGGTCTGCGATACTACTTTCAGGTTCGAACACCGCACACATCGCAAATCCGCGGCGCTGGTAATTACTCCGCCAGGGCCGTTTGACCGGTGGATTAGCCTGGAAAGCGCTCTGGGTGGTGTCTGTGGCAAAGCTGGAAGTCTCTGAAAGAAATAATAAACAGAGAAAGCTTAATCAAGATTAAACATGAGCCTCTCGTGACTGTTCTGGCACTGGGAGCCATAATACTCAGGGCAGCCAAATGTGGAGGTCCGGCACTGTTTACATTAGATGTGCCTGATAGGCTTTCTCACAAACTACACATTTTATCATCCCCTGATTATCTCTTTATTAAGGTGCTTAATACTATTGTGTCTGTATTAAGTACAAGATTGCCTTAAGTGGTCATTAGCTTTGGAAGAAATTCACTTAATCCTGCTTCTTCCAAATACCTCAGAGGTAAAGCGTCCATGTTGTTGTAAGTCGCAGTACATTTTAAAAAGTAAAGCAAGTTTAGCAAATGCATCTACCAGGACTCCACAGTAAACAACATCAGATTACCTCAGTTCTCTCATCGTAAACTGTTTCCAGACATCTCTACTCTATGAATATTTATCAAATATTTGTTTAATGAAATATGTTAAAAACAAGCAGTGCAATTTTGCGACTCTCGAAGCTGAATGAAGTTGACTATCGTTTTCGATCTGAGGAAACATGTGAGGTCCCCTGATAGCATCTGCTTTCATTAGAATCAATAATGAATTCACAAGACATATGCAGATGTGCAGAGCAGTGGCTTGGGAACTGCTCCGGTGACTAGACTTCACTAATCTGATGCTGTACGTTCCGCTTTGTACCCCTGGGCACAATATTTGACTCAATGTCCAGCTGCATGTATGAGCGGTATATCAAATGTCTCCCGAGTAAATCTGGATTAAGGTGTGCAATGAGCAAACGCATAGTGTAATAAGAGTGAGTATGTTATACAAAACACTTTGTGTGTAATTGTGGAGCTGTTAGAAATGCTCATGATAACATCATGACACAGAGACTTCACACTTTTTGGCAGGATGGGTTGGAACACCAGTATGAATGACTGCAGATAGATAGTGTATATGTATACACTCACTCAATCTTGTAATTTATTTCAGAGACCACTGCTTTGGGGTTCACCCCCTAGATACACCATTATCACCCCCGCCTTATAACACACGGGCCTAGCTGGACCACAGCTGTTTGTCTGGAATAATGAGGTGGAAGGTCAAGAACTGACTGTTGAGTCAAGGCTATTCAGTTGGAGTAAGACCCTGTTGGGTGGGGTCCTTAAAACCTCCTGTGGATTGGCAACATTTCTGTGGCGTCTACTGTATATTCGGGGGGGGTCGATATTTCTATTGTCAGTCAGACAAAAGTACTGCTCAGTTTCCTGTTTCCAAAGGTGAGGTTTGTCTAAGTGTGTTGTCATGTACTGGCAGTGAACAAAGAGTGCAAACGGCATCGTTTTCTGACAGTGAAGGGCTCTGATCTTTCCATGTCGGTGTGGGGGGGCCATTTTGCTGATATGGTTTGAGTGCGCTCCTGCCATTGGTAGGCGTGCTCAGTGACAGTCATTGCTGAAGGGTGCCATGCTGTCATCCCCGGCTTCAGCTTCGACTCAAGAAGATGGTGGAGTCCACACCAACAATTACGAGCAGACATTGGTCTGAAATTCAGAAACAGAAATGGCCCTCCATGCCCATCCCTGGCATTGCGGGATGTAATTCAAGATAACAATGGCCCTGTCTGCAGAGAACATGTAGTTGGCCACGATTTCTGAGTCTATCCATTTATCCTTACATTACATTACTGACATTTAGCAGACACTCTTATCCGGAGGGATTTATGCAACATTTTCGTTTTTTTATATAGTGTCCATTTCTACAGCTGGATATAAGTATATACTGAAGCAATTCAGTTTAAAGTACTTGTTCAAGGCCACAAACCTTAGAGCAGCACACCTGCATCTCTTAGGTTACAAGCCCAGTTCCCTAACTATTCCACTACATGCTCACCCAATCTGAACCTAGTCAAGCATTTCTGGCAGTGGGTCTCCACAGGGGGGCTGGGGCCCAAAAGGGGCCCCAAAAGAGGGCCTCAGGGAGCTGCCACGGGGGCCTTGACATGATAGGAACGCTTCAATATATTGATTGCCTCAATCACAAAACATTGAGTAATTATTCGGCTAAACAAATAACAAAAAGCAAGAAATTAGTCCTACATAAAGTATAATACCCTTTTTGTTTTCCGTGTGCTCTGAATGGGGAAAATGGAATCAGGAAATAAAGATGGATTTTTGCTTTGTAAAATATTTGTGGATTACTACAATGGTACATTTTTAAAACCACTTCATGCTTTCACTGGGTTAAATGGAATAAGCTGGACGAACTGCATTGGAGTTTGTGCAGATGGAGTCACAATGAGAACAGGCAGACAGGTTATCATGTCAGCTGTATTCGGGGTGGGGGGGAGTATAGTGGGGGAAGGTTCTGGAATGAAACCAAGAACCATATTTTCTACACCCATTAACATGAGTTAAATGACTCCAAATTTCCCGCTGCTGGTAGACTCTATGCCACAAGCCCTACTGGTCACACATGGAGAGGCAGCACACTGATTAACTGATTTTACATTGCTGTAATTACATTATACCATTGGGGGTTTACACTTGATATTACAACTGGGTCTTCTGTGCTTCCGTGGTGACACTACTTCTGAAGATATCCATTTGCTCTGGATAAGAGTGTCTGTTAAGTGGCTGTAATGTGATGTAAGGAGATGGTGGTCAAAGGGAAGAGGGTCTGCAGTCTGCTTTTTGTCTGGGTTTTTTGTGAGTTCTCTGTCCTCACTAGCCCCTCAGCGGAGTCAAAGCGAGGTGCTGTTGCAACTCCAAAACATAAAAACCGCCTGCCAATGTTCAACACACAATAAAAAATCTCCTTTCGGCCTCCTCCGGAGAGAGGTTTGTCGGCTCCAATAACTCTGTCAGCTTTTTGGTCCGCTTTGCTGAGAAAAAACACTCAACATCTGCAGTTTACCTGGAGGTTTTGTCCTCAGTCACATACGAGCTACGACATCAGAACGAGCCTCAGCGAACAGCTGCTCGTGGCGATGGTTCCCAGTTGCAAATCTATGTCACACGCACTGGTCGCCTATAGACATGACAGGAACCAGAATGCCCATGGCCTTAAACTAAGTCACTGAGACAGCCATGATCACATCTGACCGTTTACTTTAGATTTTGCACTCACTCAAACAGTGACAGCAGGTCACTGTAGATTTACCCAGGAAGGTCACTGTATACTTACCAAAGAAGGTCACTGTATACGTACTCAGGAAGGTCACTCTAGGCTTACTCAGGAAGGTCACTGTTAGGCTTACTCAGGAAGGTCACTGTATACTTACCCAGGAAGGTCACTGTTAGGCTTACTCAGGAAGGTCACTGTATACTTACCCAGGAAAGTGACTGTATACTTACCCAGGAAGGTCATTATAGGCTTACTCAGGAAGGTCACTGTAGGCTTACCCAGAAAGGTCACTGTAGGCTTACCCAGGAAGGTCACTGTAGGCTTACCCAGTAAGGTAACTGTATAGTTACCCAGGAAGGTCACTGTATACTTACCCAGGAAGGTCACTGTATACTTACCCAGGAAGGTCACTATAGACTTACTCAGGAAGGTCACTGTATTCTTACCCAGGAAGGTCACTATAGACTTACCCAGGAAGGTCTTCAAGTTTCTTTCTGAGCTGAATGCTTCTTCACTTCGCCAGATTGTCCTGGGTGTAAGCTCTCAGCACCACTCAAAACTAACACAAATATTATTGTTATGAGATTATGGAATTAATTCTGCATGAGGAGCAACATCAATAACTGTGAACATGAATAAGCATTTTTGGTAACACTGCCTTGTTAGCATTATGAGTCTTAAAAATGGGATTTGGTCGATTCTTTGTTTGAAAGGACGAGAGCGAGCCAAATGATGTTACTGTTGGTGGGAGCATCTGGATTGGGATCGTGGCATCAAGTCAATAAGCACAAATGTCAAAAGGCCATATTTGGTCCAGAAAATCGCAGTCCAGGACGGAGGTGCGAACAAAATGAAACATCTGTGAGTGCCTCGTTGGGTGAAAAGGCGTGAAATTATTGCGGGAGCAAACACTCTCAGAACCTGATGCATTGTGTGTAGCTGTTTCAGATGTATTATTTCTCTGGAGTGTTAGAGACGGAGGATGAATGTTGGCTCTTTGTTTTGCTTCCAGGCTTGGCTCATTAACTTTCCCAGGTAGCTGTTCACCCACGTGTTCAGTGCCATACTTCCTGTGCATCTGGGAGGCTTCACAGAGTAGAAAAGGCTATGGAGTGCTTCTGATATTTTATATGCCAAACCTTATAACTACATTAAAAATGAGTACTGGATAAAATTGTGGACAGTGGGTGCACATATTGTTATTATATTAATATTTAATTTGCTGGATATAGATGTATTTTTTTATTTATTGTGAGCAAAACACTTCAGGTTAATGCAAAGCCGGTCTTGTATTATTATTTAATTGCATAGAACACGTGGTAGCAGTATGAATATAATCATTTATATTCATTTTTATTTTATTTTGCCATAAAAAAATGTGTCATTCCTGTGGTGAACAATGATTGCAATATCTTCTAAAAGTTGAGTTAGTAACCTCTGGGCATTTAAGCCAAAATTAACTTTCTGGGCTTGGTCCAAATATTTTAATGTTTCAATATGACTTCATATAGACAAGACAATTATGGGTTTTATGTGAGTCTACTAAATGGCTACTTTCTCATCTGACTGCCTGATGTACACTTGCATCAAGCGAGTAAAAACACTAACCAGACGTATCCATTAAGCGGGTAGCCATTTTGTGTCCAGATTGACTGTTCATTGTGAGAAAATATGAGCTGAGGTATGTCATGGCAGCGGAGGGGGGGGGATGTTTATGCAGTCGAGTGGCTGAGGAGTAGGGGAGGGGGAGAGAGACCGGGTGCTCACGCACCTGCTCCATTATCTCTGCACAGGAGACCGTCTCAAACACCAACATCATATTTCATCCACTCTGCACGGGAGATAAAGCCTTCCTTCATAAATTATAGGCGGATAACTTTCCAAAATATGCCCCCATCTATACTTATGATTGATCTTGAGGTTTGTCTGTAAGGTCACTTGTGTACACTTAATCTACCCAGCCCTATAATAATAATAATAATAATAATAATAATAATAATAATTATTATTATTATTATTATTATTTCTTTTATATATATATATTTTTTGTTATTATTATTACTACTGTAATTATTTTTATTTTTATTTTTTATTATTAGTATTATTATTATTATTATTATTATTATTATTATTATTATTGTTCAAAAGACATGTAATATTTCACAAAGCCTGGAAGCAATATACAGAATAATAATATCAGTCATAAACCATCATACAGTGGCGATACATATGCATACTCACTATATCTCTCCTGCACTCAGAATAGCGTATTCTATCTCTGACATGTAATTCCATATGCTCCACTCTAAATATATCTGAGTGGTGGATCTACATTCTGTACTGTCAGATGGTAGTAGGAGAAAGCTATAATTTAGTTTGGCACAAGCTGTAGCAACAGTGGCAAAACACAAGGAATCCCAGCCAAACAACTGCCTGCTTCCTCTGCCGTTGATGGCGTGGTGTGACTGGCTACACATAGCAAAGGTCTAAAACGGATCTCAATCTCCAGTCCTGCAGGGCTGCTGCGTCTGCTGATTTTTCTTTTGTGCGTTTCAGCACTTAAGCGCTTAATCTAAGTCATTGATCGACAAAAGAGTCCACAAACCTTGTTTCCAAGGGCTAAATTGGCTGCTGATTGAACGAAACCCAGTAAGGGGGGGGGGGGGAAACAAAAACCTGCAGATGCTGCAGACTGGAGTTAAGGGTGCTGGGGTCTGAAGATGTGGGCAGCGGGTAAGGCTCTGTACTGGTGGGAGCAGGTTCAGGTTGTGGTGTTAGTGAACAGGGAGGGTTCAGGTTGTAATGTTGGTGAACAGGAAGGGTTCAGGTTGTAATGTTGGTGGAACAGGAAGGGTTCAGGTTGTGATGTTAGTGAACAGGGAGGACTCAGGTTGTGATGTTAGTGAACAGAGGGTAAGTGTCAGTTGTAATGTTAGTGAACAGGGAGGGCTCAGGTTGTGATGTTAGTGAACAGGAAGGGATCAGGTTGTAATGTTAGTGAACAGGGAGGGCTCAGGTTGTAATGTTAGTGAACAGGGAGGGCTCAGGTTGTAGTGTTAGTGAACAGGAAGGGCTCAGGTTGTAATGTTAGTGAACAGGGAGGGTTCAGGTTGTGATGTTAGTGAACAGGGAGGGTTCAGGTTGTGGTGTTAGTGAACAGGGAGGGCTCAGGTTGTGATGTTAGTGAACAGGGAGGGCTCAGGTTGTAGTGTTAGTGAACAGGGAGGGCTCAGGTTGTCGTGTTAGTGAACAGGAAGGGTTCAGGTTGTAGTGTTAGTGAACAGGGAGGGCTCAGGTTGTGATGTTAGTGAACAGGAAGGGCTCAGGTTGTGATGTTAGTGAACAGGGAGGGCTCAGGTTGTGATGTTAGTGAACAGGGAGGGCTCAGGTTGTAGTGTTAGTGAACAGGAAGGGCTCAGGTTGTGATGTTAGTGAACAGGAAGGGCTCAGGTTGTGATGTTAGTGAACAGGGAGGGCTCAGGTGGTAGTGTTAGTGAAAGGGAGGGCTCAGGTTGTAGTGTTAGTGAACAGGAAGGACTCAGGTTGTGATGTTAGTGAACAGGAAGGGCCTGTGACTGGGGCAGGTGGTTCCTGCTTGGCTTTTCACATCACGCTCGCCCCTCGCTCAGTATAAATGGTTTTATTGGGCGTCTGCGTCAGTGTCACGGGGTCCGGCCTCGGAAAATTGAAGCACTAAATCTTCTTCAATGAATGAACTAAAAAGGCCTGACAGGATGGGAGGAGAGCAGGTCTCTCGCTCTCTCTCTCTCCCTCTCCATCTCCCTCTCTCTCTCTCCCTCTCTCTCTCTAGCTAAAGTGGCCATTTTAAAAATCACACAAAGTCAAAGCAGCAGGGCAAACCCTATCATCATGTCATGGCTTGATAACGATGCCATGGCAACTGTACATTTTTATTTGAAATGTTCAGTTAAAAATGGCCAAGGCAGTGTTATTTGACATGACAATTTTCTCGAAATTTCCTGGAATGTTTTTTTTTTTTTTTTTCAGTTTTCTCATTTCATGAAAACAGGTCTCTCTCCGTCTTCCTCTCTCTGTCTGTCTGTTCTGTCCCTCTCGGTCTGTCTGGTCCATTGTTTCTGCAAAGCAACTGGTGACATTATACACGGGGGATATTCTGTTGCGGGCGCTGTTTCTGGCGTACACTCACAGCCCTTGAGCTGAAGCCCCTCTGAAAGGGGGAAGACCCAACTGTCCATCTTAATCGTGGGAGAAATGTTTTGTTAACTCCGCAGTCGAAAATAAATAGCGGGGCCCTTTCATGGGGCTCGGGCCGGGGCTCAGAGAAGGGGCTTTGAAAGGGCCCGCGCTCCGTATGAAAAGATCCACCGCGGGCCCCGAAACAGCTGGCGGGGAAGCGATCCCAGCGCACTCCTGCCCCGCCGCGGAGCCAGCCCCCTCTGCGATGCCAGCCGGCCGACTAACTTCATTACCCTGTTTTCTGTTATCTTGGGCCGCGGAAAAAAGGGAGGTTATTGCTTCCTGCGTGAGAGGCGAGGGCAGGGTTCGGTTATGCTTGGAAGCAGATCGAGATCTCGTATTAACTCCCCCCCCCCCCCCCCGTGTACTGTAGCAGCACTGCCCCCGCTGCAGAACAATCACAAACACGCATCAGAGACCCTGACATGAACACAGTGCTTTCTGCACGGTCTCGCTGGGAATTATATACTGTGTGTGTAGGTTAGTATACTGTATCTGTGTTTCATTTGATCTTTATGTGTGTGAGATATGTGTCTATATGTGTGTATGTATAAGCTACTGGATGCCTAAAATTTCCCTCGGATGAATAAAGTATCTATCTATCTATCTATCTATCTATCTATCTATCTATCTATCTATCTATCTATCAATGCACCTGTTATCGATGGTATATGTCATATAACTTATATCTTTGTAGCTTCATCTTATTAATGCAGTTTACAAGTCTATTCATAAGAAGTGGATGGCAGTTTTCAGGGTTTAGAAAATTACATCCAATCAGCGTTGATATTTTGTCATTTCTTTTGTACTGTAAATTGAAACGAATAACCCAGACATAAGACATCTTGAAAAAAATGGCGGTATGTTTAGACTGTCAGAAACCCATTTCAGCACGCCACAGCTGTGCAGGGGTCTTCACTGGGATATAAATGCCTTTTCCATATGCTGTGGGATGTACAGGACTGGGACATGATCCTGCTAGACGAGATGCTAGCTTTCTGCTTGAGAGAGAGAGAGAGAGAGAGAGAGAGAGAGAGAGGGAGATACAGAGATACAGAGAGAGTGAGAGGGAGAGAGAGCAAAGAGAGAGATTCAGAGAAAAAAGGGAGAGATATACAGAGAAACAGAGAGAGAAAGAAAGAGAAACCGAGAGAAAGAGAAACAGAGATATAGTGAAACAGAGGGAGAGAGGGAGAGAGATACAGGGAGAAACAGAGGAGAGATAAATACAGAGAGAGAGCGAGAGAGAGAGAAAGAAAGAGAAACAGAGAGAAAGAGAGAAACAGAGAGAAAGAGAAACAGAGATATAGTGAAACTGAGGGAGAGAGGGAGAGAGATACAGGAGAAACAGAGGGAGCGATAAATACAGAGAGAGAGAGAGAGAGAGATAGAAACAGAGGGAGAGAGAGAAACAGAGGGAGATGGAGCATGTCCATGATCTGTTACGGTGAGTGGTGGCCGTGGGAGAGCAGCGGTGGCTGGGGCCCCGGGGCCCGGGGCCAGGATGTGAGCGAAGCGCCGGGCAGGCCCCTGACCTCTTCGCCTCACTCCAGTTCTCACAGGTGATGTGCTCATCCGCCGGCGCTCCCTGATGAGGTCATGATGAGGTCATGATGAGGTCATGATGAGGGACACACACCTGCTTCTAATGAAATACTTCAGATCCTTTCAATGCTGGTCAAATCCGGAAAAACACTCCCTGAAAACAGACCCCTGACAATTTCCAACAAAATTTTGTTCCGGACCAAAACATATAATCACATG